>NC_048573.1:60920508-61020508 GCF_013265735.2 Oncorhynchus mykiss
GTGATGTGTGGTTGTTTCTGTCTGAGGTGTAATGTGTGGTTGTTCCTATGTGAGGTGTAATGTGTGGTTGTTTCTGTCTGAGGTGTAATGTGTGGTTGTTCCTATGTGAGGTGTAATGTGTGGTTGTTCCTATGTGAGGTGTAATGTGTGGTTGTTTCTGTCTGAGGTGTAATGTGTGGTTGTTCCTATGTGAGGTGTAATGTGTGGTTGTTTCTGTCTGATGTGTAATGTGTGGTTCTTCCTATGTGAGTTGTAATGTGTGGTTGTTCCTATGTGAGGTGTAATGTGTGGTTGTTCCTATGTGAGGTGTAATGTGTGGTTGTTCCTATGTGAGGTGTAATGTGTGGTTGTTCCTATGTGAGGTGTAATGTGTGGTTGTTCCTATGTGAGGTGTAATGTGTGGTTGTTCCTATGTGAGGTGTAATGTGTGGTTGTTCCTGTCTGAGGTGTAATGTGTGGTTGTTCCTATGTAAGGTGTGGTTGTTCCTATGTGAGGTGTAATGTGTGGTTGTTCCTATGTGAGGTGTAATGTGTGGTTGTTCCTGTCTGAGGTGTAATGTGTGGTTGTTTCTATGTGAGGTGTAATGTGTGGTTGTTCCTATGTGAGGTGTAATGTGTGGTTGTTTCTGTCTGAGGTGTAATGTGTGGTTGTTCCTATGTGAGGTGTAATGTGTGGTTGTTCCTATGTGAGGTGTAATGTGTGGTTGTTTCTGTCTGAGGTGTAATGTGTGGTTGTTCCTATGTGAGGTGTAATGTGTGGTTGTTCCTATGTGAGGTGTAATGTGTGGTTGTTCCTATGTGAGGTGTAATGTGTGGTTGTTCCTGTCTGAGGTGTAATGTGTGGTTGTTTCTGTCTGAGGTGTAATGTGTGGTTGTTTCTATGTGAGGTGTAATGTGTGGTTGTTCCTATGTGAGGTGTAATGTGTGGTTGTTTCTGTCTGAGGTGTAATGTGTGGTTGTTCCTATGTGAGGTGTAATGTGTGGTTGTTCCTGTCTGAGGTGTAATGTGTGGTTGTTCCTATGTGAGGTGTAATGTGTGGTTGTTCCTATGTGAGGTGTAATGTGTGGTTGTTCCTGTCTGAGGTGTAATGCGTGGTTGTTCCTATGTGAGGTGTAATGTGTGGTTGTTCCTATGTGAGGTGTGATGTGTGGTTTCTTCATCTCTCTATGCAGTTGCTGGTGAAGGTATCTGATGTCCCAGACCTGGCAGCTGGGATCACCTGTTCCTTTGGAAACCTGACAGAGGTGGAGGGACAGGTCAGCGGTAACCAGATCTTCTGTCTGTCCCCCACCGCTAAGGATGTTCCCCTCATACCTGCTGACCAAGGTAGATACACACATGCATGTTCCTCTCATACCTGCTGACCAAGGTAGATACACACATGCATGTTCCTCTCATACCTGCTGACCAAGGTAGATACACACATGCATGTTCCTCTCATACCTGCTGACCAAGGTAGATACACACATGCATGTTCCTCTCATACCTGCTGACCAAGGTAGATACACACATGCATGTTCCTCTCATACCTGCTGACCAAGGTAGATACACACATGCATGTTCCTCTCATACCTGCTGACCAAGGTAGATACACACATGCATGTTCCTCTCATACCTGCTGACCAAGGTAGATACACACATGCATGTTCCTCTCATACCTGCTGACCAAGGTAGATACACACATGCATGTTCCTCTCATACCTGCTGACCAAGGTAGATGCACACATGCACCTGATGTATCTGGCGAAGGAGGCAATCACAATCACCAATGGAAAACAATTATGTTCCTCGATTCCATACTAGCTAGATTCACTTAAATGAACTGCCATTAAAGTCAAGGTGATAGTTGGCTTTGAGCCATACAGTTGTACACAGTACAGCAGCGGGCTGTGGCATTACAACCATTATTTCTCTTCCTTCTTTTCCTCCCTCTCTCTGCTATTTATAAGCTCCTGTAGAGTCGTGTGTTAATGAGATGTTCGATGTTCCCTCTGTCCGTCTCCACTCTCTAACACACACACTGGTCTCCATTCACTAATCCCACATCTGGTCCCATCATCGATCCAAAGCCTCACGTGGGTGGTGATCCAGGCAGCCTAATGAGCTCCCCCAGCCCGCAGACCAGTCCCCCTGGCTGGGGAGTGTGCTCCACACCAGCCCTGGCCTCATTAAGAAACCTGGAGGATGGATGACCAGGGACCAGGGCCTGTGTCCGGATAGAGCTGCCCACATTACTGCCCTCACATGGGGCTAACACAGCACTGAGGTCAGTGTAGAGGTACAGGGTAGGACAGACTGATAATGGGGAGGTAGACAAGGAATAGCTCAGGGATGGTAAGCTAGTAAAGGTTGCATTGAACAAGATGGTGTACACCTTCCTAAGTCTGCGGAGGGTTTTAACCTTCCAGTCTTGGAATTGTGTCAACTCGCTACCCAAGGCTTTTTCTTGGAACATAGTTAAATGCATTAAAAAGGAACAGTGGGTACATATTGAAGAGGCACATGCTCACCCCCAGAAACTTTTTGTGCGTATATTTTCTAAGTATAAAGCTAAGAACATTAATAACTTCCGAGTTAAGAACAGTATAACCAATATCACTCCTTAAAAACATAACCCGTACAGTCCTTGGATAGCTTTTCACAATTCACTGATAGAATGGTCTACATGGAAAACTAAAAGCATAGAAACCATAAATGACTTGGTAACAGGAAATACATTTATTTCCATGACAGAATTAAAAAGCTATTTTGGACGGACCAATGTAGATATTTTCATTACTTAAAAGTTTCATATCAAGACATTTCAGAGTAATCTTGAGGGAACCCCATTTGAGTCAGAAAATATATTCATATGATATGTATTATAGGCTCTCTGCAATGTTTTGCATATCTAACTAACAAAATGTAACTAACAATTTTACGGAAATCCAGTATAAACCAATGTATAAAATGTATTTCAAATTCTACAGCACAACAGCAGAGAGCCAGTCTTAGTGTAAAACTAACAGTGACTCAATAACCCATGCCTTCTGGGAATGCTATATAGTCCAAAAGTCATGGGCAGAGTGTCAGGGAAATTGCAAGATTATGTTATAATGCTTGTATTGCATTATAATGATTGTTTTATTCGACAGAATAGAGTGTTCTGTTAACTATTGTGTGTGTGTGTTCTACTGAGTATGGGCCTCTATGAGATAACACTGACAGAGGAGATTTACCATGTCTTTGGGTGATAAAACCTAAAGAGCATTCCAGAAAACATGAGTTAATGTTTCTGCTCTATACCGTACCAGGAAGAGATGGTTCCAGTTTGGAGTCTTAACCTTGTGGACATTCTATGTATCTGTTGTTCGTCATGTAGGTTGAAAGGGGTGTATCTTGGCTTTCAAAGACCTTTGTACTTTTGTTTTATGACTCTCAACGGATCATTTGAAATGGTGAATTGTTGAAAGTCATTGCTATTGCAAAGCTCTTATTATTAAAGATTTAGTTTAAGTATAACTCTGACTTGTGTGATATGTTTGTCTCTCCTCATTTGATAGTAAAGAAATGAACCACCAGAAGAGTTAGAAAGTTGTCTGAGAAGTATTACAATGTAAATGTACTGTTAACCTGTCTGTCTGCATACTTCCAGACATGGCATATGGGGGTGTAGTGAGATACCCAATGGGTTGGACCATACTTTTCTCCTCAATCATCTTGAAAAAACGTATACTTCCAAACTGTAAATCAATCCTTCATCATTAACACAATGGAAATGTCAAATGATTTATTATGTAAATGTTGAAAGTGTGTGGGCGACAGAGAGACACAAAATGGTGCAGTATGAGGCCGAGTGGCGCAGTGGTCTAAGACACTCCATATCAGTGTATAGAGGTGTCACTGCAGTACATGGTTCGAATCCAGCCTGCATCACATCCGGCTGTGATTGGGAGTCCCATAGGGTGGCACATAATTGACCCAGCATCGTCCATGCTTAAGTCGTCATTGTAAATAAGAATGTGATCTTATCTGACTTGCCTAGTTAAATAAAGGTTAAATAAAAAATAAAATAAAAAATATTGCTGAGAGTAATACAGGCGCTGGAGGTGGGGGTGTGAGCAGGTGGGTGTGAGCAATAAGTGATGTTGTGGATGTTTATGTGCATCTGTAAGTTTATGTATTGTAAAAAACAAAATCTGAATACATTTTTAAAAACTAGATGGTGTATTGATGTTCCTTTCCAAGTAAGGTAAATAGGCCCAAGCCAAGGTTATTTTTCTCTGCTAGATTTTTCTTTCTGCTAGAGAGCCAGGTTTTGAGCCCAGGATTTATGAGCACTGAAATATTTCAGAGCTCCACATGTATCAAATGTAGAACATGTAATATTCATGTGTGACGTCATTGGTGATCACACACACATACTACAATCACTGTAGATGATTACACACACTATTTGTTTGTTTGTTTGTGTATGTGTGTGCTGTCACAGTGATGTAATCCCATCTCTGAGACTAAAATGTCAGCCATGTTTACCCAACAGTCACCAAGTCGGTGGCATGTGGGGGCTTATATGAATGTCTAGCCGGCCACCTACCTACCTACCTTCCAAACAACCAGGGGAGAGGTTATTGACCAGATGAACATTGATCATGTGCAGAAGTAATGAAAGTGAAGGAAGGGGGAGAGAGGGAAAGGAGGGAGGGTGACAGTGGAGGAGCTAGGGAAGGGAGGGAGGAAGGACGGAGTGAAAGAAGAAGATGGCGGGAGGGGAGGTTTTATCTGCCTGAGAGGGAAACAAAATGGCAGACACAGGAACAACATACACTACCGTTCAAAAGTTTGGAAATGTCCTTGTTTTCCATTAAAACATACATGAAATGAGTTGCAAAATGAATAGGAAATATAGTCAAGATGTTGACAAGGTTATAAGTAATGATTTTTAATTGAAATAATAATTGTGTCTTTCAAACTTTGCTTTCGTTAAAGAATCCTCCATTTGCCACAATTACAGCCTTACAGACCTTTGGCATTCTAGTTGTCAATTTGTTGAGGTAATCTGAAGCAATTTCACCACATGCTTCCCCTGAAGCACCTCCCACAAATTGGATTGGCTTGATGGGCACTTCTTACGTACCATACGGTCAAACTGCTCCCACAACAGCTGAATAGGGTTGAGATCCGGTGACTGTGCTGGCCACTCCATTATAGACAGAATACCAGCTGACTGCTTCTTCCCTAAATAGTTATTGCATAGTTTGGAGCTGTGCTTTGGGTCATTGTCCTGTTGTAGGAGGAAATTGGCTCCAATTAAGCACCGTCCACAGGGTATCGCATGGCGTTGCAAAATGGGGTGATAGCCTTCCTTCTTCAAGATCCCTTTTACCCTGTACAAATTTCCCACTTTGTCACCACCAAAGCACCCCCAGACCATAACATTGCCTCCACCATGCTTGACAGATGGTGTCAAGCACTACTTCAGCATCTTTTCATTTTTTCTGTGTCTCATGAATGTTCTTCTTTGTGATCCGAACAGCTCAAACTTAGATTAGTCTGTCGATGACACTTTTTTTTCCAATTTTCCTCTGTCCATTGTCTGTGTTCTTTTGCCCATCATAATATTTTATTTTATTGGTCAATCTGAAATATGGCTTTTTCTTTGCAACTCTGCCTAGAAGTCCAGCATCCTGGGGTTGCCTCTTCACTGTTGAAGTTGAGACTGGTGTTTTGCGGGTACTATTTAATGAAGCTGCCAGTTGAGGACTTGTGAGGTGTCTGTTTCTCAAACTAGACGCTCTAATGTACTTGTCCTCTTGCTCAGTTGTGCACCAGGGCCTCCCACTCCTCTTTATATTCTGGTTAGAGCCAGTTTGCGCTGTTCTGTGAAGGGAGTAGTACACATCATTGTACAAGATCTTCAGTTGCTTGGCAATTTCTCACATGGAATATCCTTCATTTAACAGAATGTCACATCCTGACCATAGAAAGCCTATATTTTCTATGGTAGAGTAGGTCAGGGCGTGACTAGGGGTGTTTAGTCTAGTTTATTATTTCTATGTGGGGTTCTAGGTTTATCTTTCTATGTTGGTGTTTGTGTATGATTCCCAATTAGAGGCAGCTGGTAATCGTTGTCTCTAATTGGGGTTCATACTTAATTAGTTTAGTTTTATTGTCACATACACCAGATAGGTGCAGTGAAAAGTGTTGTTTTACAGGGTCAGCCATAGTAGTTCATCGCCTCGGGCAAAAGTGCCTTGCTCAAGGGGACATCGACAGATTTTTTACCTTGTTGGCTCCGGTATTCGAATCACAAACCTTTCGGTTACTGGCCCAACGCTAGTAGTTGCCAAATAGATGATGTGTTGGAAAGCTGAAATGCAGAGCTGATGTAGGGCACTGTTATGTCTGGTGTGTGGAAAAACATATCCCCAACAGGTGCAGTGAGAGAGAACAATGTACTTAAGTTCATTAAAACCTCCCACACTATGAACCGTCTGAGCCCAAGCCTGCTTTCTACTTTACACATCACATCATTCTGTGATCTGACATGGAGAGAGAGAGAAAACACAGCAGCATTGTTCATAACACAGATATTTCCCTTTGTCTTTATAGTAGAATAACTATGAGTTTGTTATTCTGATTAAGGACCACACACTGCCAAATCACTGCAGTCCCAGATGGTCATTTTCTAAAATGCTGGAAATGGAGAGACTAAGAGGGAAATGGAAAGACGATACCTAGTTAGTTGTACAACTGAATGCATTCAACCGAAATGTGTCTTCCGTATTTAACCCAACCCCTCTGAATCAGAGAGGTGCATGGGGGCTGCCTTAATCATCATCCAATGTGCCCAGTTGTTGTTGGGGGTAAACTGCCTTGCTCAGGGGCAGAACGACAGAATTCTCCACCTTGCCGGCTCAGGGATTCGAACCTTTCGGTTACTGGCCCAATACGCTTAACTGCTAGGCTACCTGCCAAACATATTCAAATAAAAAGGAGAAAACATGGGTTATACTGTGCGTCTGTAGGTGTTGTGTGACTCAGAGTGTGGGATGAGATGTGTGTTTGTGTGGGATGAGTGGCCGGCCGGATGGGTCAGCTTGGACCTCAGCGGGTACCTGGTAGCCACTCAGACCCATCTCAGACCCAGCTGTCCCAGAGCAGAGACTGGCACCCGGTACCTCACTGCCCGCTACCTGCCCTCTGGGTCCCTTCCAGGCCTCCAGGGGACTGAGAGGGTGAACAAGCAGACAGACAGAAGGACAGACTGAAGGAAGGATAGAAACTGGGGGAGGGGAAGGATAGAGTACTGAGGGGAATATAGAACCCCAAGGGATAGAGAGACTGCTAGAGAAAGAGGAGGGATGTGTTCTTGAGAAACTGATAAGATAGACTTCAAGAAAAAGAGGGGTGTTGTGTTTGTGTGTCTCTCCATTTGTATTCTAAGCAGGTTATATTGAATCCAGGAAGGGTTGGTACAAGCTGCTACATGTTATAGTGTTTCATTTGAATAAGTGCTTCATTCATCATTCTCTGTCCTCTCTCTCACTCTCTCTCTCTCTCTCTCTGTCCTCTCTCTCTCACTCTCCCTGTCTCTCTCTCTCTCTTTCTCTCTGTCCTCTCTGTCCTCTCTCTCTCTCTCTCTCTCCCTCTCTGTCTCTGTCCTCTCTCTCTCTCTCTCTCTCTCTCTCGCTCTCTCTCTCTCTCTCTGTGTCTCTCTGTCTCTCTCTCACTTTCTCTTTCTCTCTCTCTTTCTCTCTCTCTCTCTCTCTCTCTCTCTTTCTCTCTTTCTCTCTCTCTCTCTTTCTATCTCTCTCTCTTTCTCTCTCTCTCTGTCCTCTCTCTCTCTGTCCTCTCTCTCTCTCTCTCACTCTCCCTGTCTCTCTCTCTCTCTCTCTCTCGCTCTCTCTCTCTCTCTCCTCTCTCTCGCTCTCCCTGTCTCTCTCGCTCTCTCTCTCTTTCCCTGTCTCTCTCTCCCTGTCTCTCTCTCTCGCTCTCCCTCTCTCTCTCTCTAGACTGGTCAGGTGTAGAGTTGAGGCTCAACTCTAAGGAGACTGGTCAGATGGTCATCAGCACGGAGGTCAAGTTCTACAACTGCAGTGTTCACCAACTGTGAGTATCTTCCTCATCTACTCCTGCAGTCCTGGGCTGGTATTCACTGCTGATCTAGCATCAGTTTTCCCTGTTAGATCATTATGAATAAGATTATATTGACAGGGGGAGACCTGCTTCTAGATCAGCATTTGTGAAGGACCCTGGAGCCCTGCAGTCTAGGGCCACACTACTGAATCAACACTGTGTGAATATGTTACGGTGTCCCTACACCTTGCCTTTTAGGCTGGGAGGCTGATGGCTGCTCCCTGCCATCAGCTCTTCAACGGTTACCTTGGGGAAGCCTGTTTATTTTCTGCTCAGAGTCTGAAACTGGCTCTGTTGGATGTCATGGCCCTCTGTCTTCAGCCCCTCCCCTCCCCTGTAGTGTCAGTGTCTGACTATGTCCTTGTGTCTGAAGTCAGTCTGAGGAGCCTGTCTGAGTGGAACACAAAGTCACAGTCTGAGGAGCCTGTCTGAGTGGAACACAAAGTCACAGTCTGAGGAGCCTGTCTGAGTGGAACACAAAGTCACAGTCTGAGGAGCCTGTCTGAGTGGAACACAAAGTCACAGTCTGAGGAGCCTGTCTGAGTGGAACACAAAGTCACAGTCTGAGGAGCCTGTCTGAGTGGAACACAAAGTCACAGTCTGAGGAGCCTGTCTGAGTGGAACACAAAATCACAGTGTACTATATTAAGAGCTCCCACATCTACTCAGATAATCAAGCAGTAAACACACACACACACACACACACACACACACACACACACACCCATACTGCTATACCGGCGGGCGAATCAGCCTCATTCTTCTGAATTAAATCCTCCCATGTTTTTGCTCTGATGAATATTTCAGCATAAACAAGTCTGCATCATTTATCCAGCCTGGAAAAGCTCAATTAGACTATACATCAGTCCAACAATCAACTCCTCATTATACTGTACAGTAAGACTATAAGGAGGGACCAGTTACTGTACCAGTCACACTGTGGGGTTAGTCTGAATCAGTCCCCAGCACCCTATATCGTGCACTACGTTTGACTAGGGCCCTCATACGGTTCTGGTCAAAAGTAGCGCACTATATAGGAAATAGGATGCCCTTTCAGATGCAGTCATAGAGACATGGACCTCTTGTCAGAAAATTGTACAACCATTTTAATCAACATCACAGTGACACAACCCTTGAGCCTTGTTCACACTGCAGACCTTGATGCTCAAATCAGTTTTGTTTTTCAAATCTCTTTTGGACTACTGGCTGTCCAAACAGCAAGTTACAAGTGACCAAATCAGATTGGTCACTAGTCCTTTTTCACTATCTACAGCAGTCAACTAGCTAGCTAGGTAGCTGTTTAGCTTTCTAGAACATTCACTCATTTGTTTGAAAAACAATTACCAAGCTAGTTATCTACCACATGTTCTTGTCAAACTGTCGACAGAGTAGCCAGCAAGCAACAAGATATACTGAATAACAGTCTAACCATTTGAGGGCAAATAAATCAAATTTGACCGTTCAGACACACGTCATATGGCCAGGAATCAGATTTGTCTTTGATTTCCACCTACAATTGTAGGTGGTTTTTGGCTGTTCAGGCTGCAGGCAGAAAAACAGATATGAATTGGACAAATAAATGGGATTTGAGTCACTTCAAAGTGCCAATGTGAGAACGGCTTTAGGGGACAGAGTATTGGGGGACAGAGTATTGGGGGACAGAGTATCAGGGGGACAGAGTATCAGGGGGACAGAGTATCAGGGGGACAGCTTATCAGGCCAAGGCTTCCATCATGATGATGCTTATAATAGTAGTAGTAGCAAACATGCTGACAGCTAGACTACGCAACACTGTCCCCTTCCTCCCTTCCTGAGAGGTCTGAGTCATGACATTGGCACAGAGACACGCACACACCCTGACATCATCTTATGCCCAAGTTTGTGTCTGCTGTTTCCCTGCCATCCCTCAACATTCTCTACCCTCCTCCCTCATCTCATCCTAGAGAGGATGAACACAGAGCCATTGTTTGAGGTGGTTATAGATGCCTACATAGAGGATGCCAGCCATATCTCTACCCACCCCCCATGCCCACCATGCCCAGGGCATCTATGGCAGCACGCAGGCACCATGCCAGCTGGTAATTACAACCACATTACAATAACACTGGCCTAACGGTAATGACAGGATCAAGCTGTGCCAACATATTATTCATCCCCATTACTCACTTTACCTCCCTGACTCTGCTTCAGTCGCTGTGGTTCGTCCCAAATGGCATCCTGTTCCCTGTTTAGAATACTACGGGGACCAGGTGAAAACAAAGTGCACTAAATAAGAAAACAATAGTGCCCTCTGTGTCCCGGGGCCGGCTGTAGCTGCTTTGCCTCTATTCACACAAACAGGTTAGGAAACCACTAGAAACTAGTTGGAGCGCTAGGTTGGCACACTTCCTGTAGGAGCTAGGAGGTACCGTGCCAACCACAAGGGCATCAACAGCAGGTGCCCACTTGGGATCTGCTGCACTTGTTTCCTCCTTGGCAATTCATGCCCGTTTTGTGCCACCTCCTCCCACTTGACTGGTGCAGATTCCTGAGTGTCTGTCCTGTCCATCTGTTTGTCCTCTGTCTCCAGGTGTCTGTCCTGTGTGAACAGTGCCTTCCGCTGCCACTGGTGCAAGTACCGTAACCTGTGTACCCATGACCCCTCCAGCTGCTCCTTCCAGGAGGGACGCGTCAACGCCTCCGAGGTACATACCATACACACACCACAGGAGGTTGGTGGCACCTTAATTGGGGAGGACGGACACGTGTTAATGGCTGGAGCAAGATACGGGGAATGGTATCAAATACATCAAACGGTTTCCATGTGTTTGATGCCATTCCATTTACTCTGTTCCAGCCATTATTATGAGCCGTCCTCCCCTCAGCAGCCTCCACTGACACACACACACACACACACACTCTTCCTCTCCTCTCGCTCTCTGTGACAGTGGAGTGTGTTTACCGCCTATCTATCTATCTATCTATCTATCTATCTATCTATCTATCTATCAGGGTGTAAAGTAACACACTGATCTGTCTGTCTGAGAGTGAGAACAGACTACTGCTGCAAAGGACAGGAGGACAGTGGCCTCTCTCTTCACACTTCCCTTTTGACACACTCCAAAGAGACCGACTGTGGCAGCACTGACTGATACACACACACACACATACACACCCACACACAGCTGTAGCTATTATTGGCCTCCCCCAGTTTTATGATCCTGCAGATGTTTCCTCCCGCTGTCTGTTGTCATCAGTGACAAAGCACTGGCTGCCATTTTAGAAGATTGACCCTCCGAGGTGATCCTATTATGTGAGAAAGGCTTTGGAGTGGAAGAAGTGGAGCAGCCAACAATCTCCAGCACCAGCCTCTGTGGCCAGTTTGACCCTGCTACCTCCCTCCCCTCTCTCTCCATCACTCCTTCTCGTGTCAAGGGCTTTTGTTCTTTCATCCAAGGAAATATACAATGTTAGCCAGCTAGCTTCTATGTGTGTGTCTGCTGCGTGTGTTTGTTGTTTGTGTGTATCCACTGTGATTGTTATGTCTGTTAGTTTATTTGACCTTTAACCTTCCCCACCCCCCTCTCTAGGACTGTCCTCAGCTGGTGCGGTCAGAGGAGATTCTGATCCCAGCTGGGGAGGTGAAGCCCATCACCCTGAAGGCCCGGAACCTTCCCCAGCCCCAGTCTGGCCAGCGGGGGTACGAGTGTGTCCTCCACATCCAGGGGGTCAGCCACCGTGTCACCGCCCTGCGCTTCAACAGCTCCTCTGTACAGTGTCAGAACAGCTCGGTGGGTACACACTGCAGGGTTAGGGTTAGTAACACACAGTAACACACTGCAGGGTTAGGGTTAGTAACACACAGTAACACACTGCAGGGTTAGGGTTAGTAAAACACAGTAACACACTGCAGGGTTAGGGTTAGTAACACACAGTAACACACTGCAGGGTTAGGGTTAGTAACACACAGTAACACACTGCAGGGTTAGGGTTAGTAAAACACAGTAACACACTGCAGGGTTAGGGTTAGTAACACACAGTAACACACAGTAACACACTGTAGGGTTAGGGTTAGAAACACACAGTAACACACTGCAGGGTTAGGGTTAGTAACACACAGTAACACACTGCAGGGTTAGGGTTAGTAACACACAGTAACACACTGCAGGGTTAGGGTTAGTAAAACACAGTAACACACTGCAGGGTTAGGGTTAGTAACACACAGTAACACACTGCAGGGTTAGGGTTAGTAACACACAGTAACACACTGCAGGGTTAGGGTTAGTAACACACAGTAACACACTGCAGGGTTAGGGTTAGTAACACACAGTAACACACTGCAGGGTTAGGGTTAGTAACACACAGTAACACACTGCAGGGTTAGGGTTAGTAACACACAGTAACACACTGCAGGGTTAGGGTTAATAACACACAGTAACACACTGCAGGGTTAGGGTTAGTAACACACAGTAACACACTGCAGGGTTAGGGTTAGTAACACACAGTAACACAGTGGAGGGTTAGGGTTAGTAACACACAGTAACACACTGCAGGGTTAGGGTTAGTAACACACAGTAACACAGTGGAGGGTTAGGGTTAGTAACACACAGTAACACACTGCAGGGTTAGGGTTAGTAACACACAGTAACACAGTGGAGGGGTAGGGTTAGTAACACACAGTAACACACAGTAATACATTGCAGGGTTAGGGTTAGTAACACACAGTAACACACTGCAGGGTTAGGGTTAGTAACACACAGTAACACACTGCAGGGTTAGGGTTAGTAACACACAGTAACACAGTGGAGGGGTAGGGTTAGTAACACACAGTAATACATTGCAGGGTTAGGGTTAGTAACACACAGTAACACAGTGCATGGTTAGGGTTAGTAACACACAGTAACACACTACAGGGTTAGGGTTAGTAACACACAGTAACACACTGCAGGGTTAGGGTTAGTAACACACAGTAACACACTGCAGGGTTAGGGTTAGTAACACACAGTAACACACTGCAGGGTTAGGGTTAGTAACACACAGTAACACACTGCAGGGTTAGGGTTAGTAACACACAGCAACACACTGCAGGGTTAGGGTTAGTAACACACAGTAACACACTGCAGGGTTAGGGTTAGTAACACACAGTAACACACTGCAGGGTTAGGGTTAGTAACACACAGCAACACACTGCAGGGTTAGGGTTAGTAACACACAGTAACACACTGCAGGGTTAGGGTTAGTAACACACAGTAACACACTGCAGGGTTAGGGTTAGTAACACACAGTAACACACAGTAACACACTGCAGGGTTAGGGTTAGTAACACACAGCGACACACTGCAGGGTTAGGGTTAGTAACACACAGTAACACACTGCAGGGTTAGGGTTAGTAACACACAGCAACACACTGCAGGGTTAGGGTTAGTAACACACAGTAACACACTGCAGGGTTAGGGTAAATAAATAAATAACCCTCACACATCCACTATATCACCACAACACCCTGGTTAACTCCTAAATAACCCTCACACATCCACTATATCACCACAACACCCTGGTTAACTCCTAAATAACCCTCACACATCCACTATATCACCACAACACCCTGGTTAACTCCTAAATAACCCTCACACATCCACTATATCACCACAACACCCTGGTTAACTCCTAAATAACCCTCACACATCCACTATATCACCACAACACCCTGGTTAACTCCTAAATAACCCTCACACGTCCACTACATCACCACAACACCCTGGTTAACTCCTAAATAACCCTCACACATCCACTACATCACCACAACACCCTGGTTAACTCCTACATAACCCTCACACATCCACTACATCACCACAACACCCTGGTTAACTCCTAAATAACCCTCACACATCCACTATATCACCACAACACCCTGGTTAACTCCTAAATAACCCTCACACGTCCACTACATCACCAAAACACCCTGGTTAACTCCTACATAACCCTCACACATCCACTACATCACCACAACACCCTGGTTAACTCCTAAATAACCCTCACACGTCCACTACATCACCACAACACCCTGGTTAACTCCTAAATAACCCTCACACATCCACTACATCACCACAACACCCTGGTTAACTCCTACATAACCCTCACACATCCACTACATCACCACAACACCCTGGTTAACTCCTAAATAACCCTCACACATCCACTATATCACCACAACACCCTGGTTAACTCCTAAATAACCCTCACACGTCCACTACATCACCAAAACACCCTGGTTAACTCCTACATAACCCTCACACATCCACTACATCACCACAACACCCTGGTTAACTCCTACAAATCCCTCACACATCCACTATATCACCACAACACCCTGGTTAACTCCTAAATAACCCTCACACGTCCACTACATCACCACAACACCCTGGTTAACTCCTAAATAACCCTCACACGTCCACTACATCACCACAACACCCTGGTTAACTCCTAAATAACCCTCACACATCCACTATATTTAACACACAATATCTATTCCCATTTTGCACTCTCAATGTCAATGAATGTCAATGATTGTCAGACTCTTAGTGAGAGTGTTAACAGTGTCTGTGGTGTGAGGCCTCTAGCCATGTCAACTGTACCCAGCAGCAGTAGCCTGTCAGTGGATAGGCTGGGTGAGAGAGGGGCCCTGGCCTGGGTAGTTACACAGGACAGCACAGGAGAGGAGAGGACTGTTAATGCAGTGAAGCTCTGCTCTGCCCTCCAGCCAGGCTCACACTGATTCCAGTCCTATTCCCAGAGAGGGACACACACACACACACACACACACACACACACACACACACACACACACACACAGCCACAGCCACAGCCACACACACAGCCACACACACAGCCACACACAGCCACACACACACAGCCACAAACAGCCACGAAGGAGATAAGGGCAAGAGAGGCAGCGGAGGACATCACCTAGGAGGACAGAGAGAAGGAAGGGGGAATCTAGGAGGACAGAAAGAAGGAAGGGGGAATCTAGGAGGACAGAGAGAAGGAAGGGGGAATATAGGAGGACAGAGAGAAGGAAGGGAGAATCTAGGAGGACAGAGAGAAGGAAGGGGGAATTTAGGAGGACAGAAAGAAGGAAGGGGGAATCTAGGAGGACAGAAAGAAGGAAGGGGGAATCTAGGAGGACAGAGAGAAGGAAGGGGGAATCTATGAGGACAGAGGGAAGGAAGGGGGAATCTAGGAGGACAGAGGGAAGGAAGGGGGAATCTATGAGGACAGAGGGAAGGAAGGGGGAATATAGGAGGACAGAGAGAAGGAAGGGGGAATCTAGGAGGACAGAGAGAAGGAATGGGGAATCTAGGAGGACAGAGAGAAGGAAGGGGGAATATAGGAGGACAGAGAGAAGGAAGGGGGAATATAGGAGGACAGAGAGAAGGAAGGGGGAATCTAGGAGGACAGAGAGAAGGAAGGGGGAATCTATGAGGACAGAGAGAAGGAAGGGGGAATATAGGAGGACAGAGAGAAGGAAGGGGGAATCTATGATGGCAGAGATAAGGAAGGGGGAATCTATGAGGACAGAGAGAAGGAAGGGGGAATCTATGAGGACAGAGAGAAGGAAGGGGGAATCTATGGGGACAGAGAGAAGGAAGGGGGAATCTATGAGGACAGAGAGAAGGAAGGGGGAATCTAGGAGGACAGAGAGAAGGAAGGGGGAATATAGGAGGACAGAGAGAAGGAAGGGGGAATCTATGATGGCAGAGATAAGGAATGGGGAATCTATGAGGACAGAAAGAAGGAAGGGGGAATTTAGGCTGACAGAGAGAAGGAAGGGGGAATCTAGGCTGACAGAGAGAAGGAAGGGGGAATCTATGAGGACAGAAAGAAGGAAGGGGGGATTTAGGCTGACAGAGAGAAGGAAAGGGGAATCTAGGAGGACAGAGAGAAGGAAGGGGGAATCTATGAGGACAGAGGGAAGGAAGGGGGAATATAGGAGGACAGAGAGAAGGAAGGGGGAATCTAGGAGGACAGAGAGAAGGAAGGGGGAATCTATGAGGACAGAGGGAAGGAAGGGGGAATATAGGAGGACAGAGAGAAGGAAGGGGGAATCTAGGAGGACAGAGAGAAGGAATGGGGAATCTAGGAGGACAGAGAGAAGGAAGGGGGAATCTAGGAGGACAGAGAGAAGGAAGTGGGAATATAGGAGGACAGAGAGAAGGAAGGGGGAATCTAGGAGGACAGAGAGAAGGAAGGGGGAATCTATGAGGACAGAGAGAAGGAAGGGGGAATATAGGAGGACAGAGAGAAGGAAGGGGGAATATAGGAGGACAGAGAGAAGGAATGGGGAATCTAGGAGGACAGAAAGAAGGACGGGGGAATCTAGGAGGACAGAAAGAAGGAAGGGGGAATCTAGGAGGACAGAGAGAAGGAAGGGGGAATATAGGAGGACAGAGAGAAGGAAGGGAGAATCTAGGAGGACAGAGAGAAGGAAGGGGGAATTTAGGAGGACAGAAAGAAGGAAGGGGGAATCTAGGAGGACAGAAAGAAGGAAGGGGGAATCTAGGAGGACAGAGAGAAGGAAGGGGGAATCTAGGAGGACAGAGAGAAGGAAGGGGGACTCTAGGAGGACAGAGAGAAGGAATGGGGAATCTAGGAGGACAGAGAGAAGGAAGGGGGAATCTAGGAGGACAGAGAGAAGGAAGGGGGAATCTAGGAGGACAGAGAGAAGGAAGGGGGAATCTATGAGGACAGAGAGAAGGAAGGGGGAATATAGGAGGACAGAGAGAAGGAAGGGGGAATATAGGAGGACAGAGAGAAGGAATGGGGAATCTAGGAGGACAGAAAGAAGGAAGGGGGAATCTAGGAGGACAGAGAGAAGGAATGGGGAATCTAGGAGGACAGAGAGAAGGAATGTGGAATCTAGGAGGACAGAGAGAAGGAATGGGGAATCTAAGGACAGAGAGAAGGAAGGGGGAATCTAGGAGGACAGAGAGAAGGAAGGGGGAATCTAGGAGGACAGAGAGAAGGAAGGGGGAATTTAGAAGGACAGAGAGAAGGAAGGGGGAATTTAGAAGGACAGAGAGAAGGAAGGGGGAATCTATGAGGACAGAGAGAAGGAAGGGGGATCTAGGATGGCAGAGAGAAGGTGGAATCTAGGAGGACTTAAAGACATGCTCTGGGGCTTTGGCGACTAAGAACGTTTTTTGTAAACCTCCCGCTTTGGGCTGGATGTGTCAATGTGTACTTCATACATATATCATCTATGAGCAGAATTACTGTCTTACCTCAATTAATCATGAAATCTCTAGTTCGAAAGCAACTGTCTTCTTGAAGCTGTGCCCTGCCATTTTCCCTACTTTTCCCCCCACGTGGGCCAGCTCCCTAGCAATTTGAGTTTTATACTTTGAGATTTAGCCCTTCGCCTTTGAGTGACAGGTAGCAAGAGTCCTGTCCAGCGTTATCCAATGAGGTTGCAGGGCCGGCTCAGTGGACAGCAGAGAAGGAGAGGGCAATAGCGTAGTACACATATCTGCACATATGTGAGGTAGTACGCCATTTTCAGAGACGACTTTTGGCTTGTGAGTGCTACTATCACAATTACTGGCTAAAACGTATAGAAAAGTACCGGAGAATCTCTTTAACTCTCCTCTTCCTCTTGTCCTATTTATAATGAGGTGGTGATGCAAGGTTGTAGCAACGTTAGGGGAACATTCTACATGCAGCGCCAGGGTCAGGGATTTGTGGTGGGTATTTAAGTTTCTCATGCTGAAATTCTCTATTTTGCATTTTTTTCTCCCTCTTGCTCTCTTTTGCTCCCTCTCTACTTTTTCCTTCTCTCCCCCTTCTCTCTCCCTCCCCTCCCTCTTTCCCCCTACCTCACCTCTCTCTCTCTCTCTCTCTCTCTCTCTCTCTTTCTCTCTCTCTCTCTCTCTCTCAGTATCTCTATGAAGGGATGAAGATCAGTGAGTTGCCAGTGGATTTTTCAGTGGTCTGGAACGGCAACTTCATTATAGACAACCCAGATAATATCCAAGGTAAGACATTCACATTGCTTGTTTTACTATCCCTGTGGGGACCAAACAATTCATTCCCTTTCAAAATCCTATTTTCCCTAACCCCTAAACCTAACCTAACTTTAACCCTTACCTTAAACCTAAACCCCTAAACCTAACCTAACCTTAACCCTTAACGTAACCCCTAAACCTAACCTAACCTTAACCCTTAACGTAACCCCTAACCCTAAACCTAACCTAACCTTAACCCTTACCTTAAACCTAAACCCCTAAACCTAACTCCTAACCCTTAACGTAACCCCTAACCCTAACCCTAATTCTAACCTTAACCCTTACCTTAAACCTTAACCCCTAACCCTAAACCTAACCTAACCTTAACCCTTACCTTAAACCTAAACCCCTAAACCTAACTCCTAACCCTTAACCTAACCCCTAACCCTAACCCTAATTCTAACCTTAACCCTGATTGTAACCCTAATCATAAAATAGCCTTTTTCCTGGTGGGGACCAGTGAAATGTCCTCACTTTCCTTGTTTTACTATCCTTGTGAGGTCTTTTGGTCCCTACAAGGATAGTGAAACCAACCAAGCACACACACACACATTTGTTGACACCAACACATAAACAGATGCTCATTGTCAAATAACGTCTTGTCTCAGCTGGATACACAGCATAATACCTGCTTTTACCCAAACAGCAGGTATGAAGAGCACAGTGGTATCATTCTTAAAGAATGTAATGTTTAACCAACTAAATCCCCCAGGAATATAGTCCAGTACTACATTACACTACAGTATGTTTGTCAGATAATGTTAGGTTGACAAATGTGTTAAATTGTCAGTATAATGTTACGTTCAAATCAAATGCTGTTTACTGTTCCCAACACTGTAGTGTTTACCCTGAGTCCTCCTGAATCCCACAGTGCACCTGTATAAGTGTGTGGCCCAGAGGGACAGCTGTGGCATGTGTCTGAAGGCCCAGAGGAAGTTCCAGTGTGGTTGGTGTAGTGGAGAGGGCCGCTGTACCCTGCGCCACCACTGCCCGCCCCTCAACCCCTATACCACCCGCTGGCTCGACCTGTCCAGCAAGAAAGTCCAGTGTACCAACCCACGCATCACGGAGGTCAGTGATACCTCATACACACTCAAACCGTTCCCCATAACCATAGGGGTAACAGGCATATATCGCCGTTCATCATATGGTCGTCTGTAGTCGACGGAATGAACCGTGGGACAACTGCCTGTCGTCCATTGTAGATGCAGTCTCCTCCTCATCCAGTCTGGTGTCACATTTTTAGCTTTAAGCTAAAATATTATGTACTGCCTGTCTGACAGCACAGGCCATGTGTTTACTGTTCAATGCACAATGTATCTGTCTGCAGTTCTCCTTCAGCTGAGATCAACAACTACAGAGTGCAGGATCAGACAGGTCTAGTCCTTGACAGTGACAGGTCCTACAGTATTTGCATTGGGAGGCCTGCATGGTATTGGTGATACTGTTGCATGTTTCCATTGGTCTAGAATGGACTGAACTGTGTGTGAATGAGATTGATCTGCTGGTAGGAGAAGAGCCCATCTGACATCACTCCTGGAGCTGCACACAGGTTCTCTCTTCCTCACTGCTTTGTTTATATTTCTCTCTCTCTCTCCTCTCTCTCTCTTCCTCACTGCTTTGTTTATATTTCTCTGTCTCTCTCTCCTCTCTCTCTCTTCCTCACTGCTTTGTTTATATTTCTCTCTCTCTCTCCTCTCTCTCTCTTCCTCACTGCTTTGTTTATATTTCTCTCTCTCTCTCCTCTCTCTCTCTTCCTCACTGCTTTGTTTATATTTCTCTGTCTCTCTCTCTCTCTCTCTTCCTCACTGCTTTGTTTATATTTCTCTGTCTCTCTCTCTCCTCTCTCTCTTCCTCACTGCTTTGTTTATATTTCTCTGTCTCTCTCTCTCTCCTCTCTCTCTCTTCCTCACTGCTTTGTTTATATTTCTCTGTCTCTCTCCTCTCTCTCTCTTCCTCACTGCTTTGTTTATATTTCTCTCTCTCTCTCCTCTCTCTCTCTTCCTCACTGCTTTGTTTATATTTCTCTGTCTCTCTCTCTCTCTCTCTTCCTCACTGCTTTGTTTATATTTCTCTGTCTCTCTCTCTCCTCTCTCTCTTCCTCACTGCTTTGTTTATATTTCTCTGTCTCTCTCTCTCTCCTCTCTCTCTCTTCCTCACTGCTTTGTTTATATTTCTCTGTCTCTCTCCTCTCTCTCTCTTCCTCACTGCTTTGTTTATATTTCTCTCTCTCTCTCCTCTCTCTCTCTTCCTCACTGCTTTGTTTATATTTCTCTCTCTCTCCTCTCTCTCTCTTCCTCACTGCTTTGTTTATATTTCTCTCTCTCTCTCCTCTCTCTCTCTTCCTCACTGCTTTGTTTATATTTCTCTGTCTCTCTCTCTCTCCTCTCTCTCTCTTCCTCACTGCTTTGTTTATATTTCTCTGTCTCTCTCTCCTCTCTCTCTCTTCCTCACTGCTTTGTTTATATTTCTCTGTCTCTCTCCTCTCTCTCTCTTCCTCACTGCTTTGTTTATATTTCTCTGTCTCTCTCCTCTCTCTCTCTTCCTCACTGCTTTGTTTATATTTCTCTCTCTCTCTCCTCTCTCTCTCTTCCTCACTGCTTTGTTTATATTTCTCTGTCTCTCTCTCCTCTCTCTCTCTTCCTCACTGCTTTGTTTATATTTCTCTCTCTCTCTCCTCTCTCTCTCTTCCTCACTGCTTTGTTTATATTTCTCTGTCTCTCTCTCTCTCCTCTCTCTCTCTTCCTCACTGCTTTGTTTATATTTCTCTCTCTCTCTCCTCTCTCTCTCTTCCTCACTGCTTTGTTTATATTTCTCTCTCTCTCTCCTCTCTCTCTCTTCCTCACTGCTTTGTTTATATTTCTCTGTCTCTCTCTCTCCTCTCTCTCTCTTCCTCACTGCTTTGTTTATATTTCTCTCTCTCTCTCCTCTCTCTCTCTTCCTCACTGCTTTGTTTATATTTCTCTGTCTCTCTCTCCTCTCTCTCTCTTCCTCAC
This sequence comes from Oncorhynchus mykiss, assembly GCF_013265735.2. Classification (NCBI taxonomy): domain Eukaryota; kingdom Metazoa; phylum Chordata; class Actinopteri; order Salmoniformes; family Salmonidae; genus Oncorhynchus; species Oncorhynchus mykiss. The sequence continues at coordinate 60,941,664 of NC_048573.1, forward strand.
TGCTTTGTTTATATTTCTCTGTCTCTCTCTCCTCTCTCTCTCTTCCTCACTGCTTTGTTTATATTTCTCTGTCTCTCTCCTCTCTCTCTCTTCCTCACTGCTTTGTTTATATTTCTCTGTCTCTCTCCTCTCTCTCTCTTCCTCACTGCTTTGTTTATATTTCTCTGTCTCTCTCCTCTCTCTCTCTTCCTCACTGCTTTGTTTATATTTCTCTATCTCTCTCTCTCTCCTCTCTCTCTCTTCCTCACTGCTTTGTTTATATTTCTCTGTCTCTCTCTCCTCTCTCTCTCTTCCTCACTGCTTTGTTTATATTTCTCTGTCTCTCTCTCTCTCCTCTCTCTCTCTTCCTCACTGCTTTGTTTATATTTCTCTGTCTCTCTCTCCTCTCTCTCTCTTCCTCACTGCTTTGTTTATATTTCTCTGTCTCTCTCTCTCTCTCTCTTCCTCACTGCTTTGTTTATATTTCTCTGTCTCTCTCTCTCTCCTCTCTCTCTCTTCCTCACTGCTTTGTTTATATTTCTCTGTCTCTCTCTCTCTCCTCTCTCTCTCTTCCTCACTGCTTTGTTTATATTTCTCTCTCTCTCTCCTCTCTCTCTCTTCCTCACTGCTTTGTTTATATTTCTCTCTCTCTCTCTCCTCTCTCTCTCTTCCTCACTGCTTTGTTTATATTTCTCTGTCTCTCTCTCTCTCCTCTCTCTCTCTTCCTCACTGCTTTGTTTATATTTCTCTCTCTCTCCTCTCTCTCTCTTCCTCACTGCTTTGTTTATATTTCTCTCTCTCTCTCTCCTCTCTCTCTCTTCCTCACTGCTTTGTTTATATTTCTCTGTCTCTCTCTCTCTCCTCTCTCTCTCTTCCTCACTGCTTTGTTTATATTTCAATTCAATTCAATTCAATTCAATTCAAGGGCTTTATTGGCATGGGAAACATGTGTTAACATTGCCAAAGCAAGTGAGGTAGACAACATACAAAGTGAAAATATAAAGTGAAAAACAACAAAAATTAACAGTAAACATTACACATACAGAGGTTTCAAAACAGTAAAGACATTACAAATGTCATATTATATATATATATACAGTGTTTTAACAATGTACAAATGGTTAAAGGACACAAGATAAAATAAATAAGCATAAATATGGGTTGCATTTACAATGGTGTGTGTTCTTCACTGGTTGCCCTTTTCTCGTGGCAACAGGTCACAAATCTTGCTGCTGTGATGGCACACTGTGGAATTTCACCCAGTAGATATGGGAGTTTTTCAAATTTGGATTTGTTTTCAAATTCTTTGTGGATCTGTGTAATCTGAGGGAAATATGTCTCTCTAATATGGTCATACATTGGGCAGGAGGTTAGGAAGTGCAGCTCAGTTTCCACCTCATTTTGTGGGCAGTGAGCACATAGCCTGTCTTCTCTTGAGAGCCATGTCTGCCTACGGCGGCCTTTCTCAATAGCAAGGCTATGCTCACTGAGTCTGTACATAGTCAAAGCTTTCCTTAATTTTGGGTCAGTCACAGTGGTCAGGTATTCTGCCGCTGTGTACTCTCTGTTTAGGGCCAAATAGCATTCTAGTTTGCTCTGTTTTTTTGTTAATTCTTTCCAATGTGTCAAGTAATTATCTTTTTGTTTTCTCATGATTTGGTTGGGTCTAATTGTGCTATTTCTCTGTCTCTCTCTCTCTCCTCTCTCTCTCTTCCTCACTGCTTTGTTTATATTTCTCTCTCTCTCTCCTCTCTCTCTCTTCCTCACTGCTTTGTTTATATTTCTCTGTCTCTCTCTCTCTCCTCTCTCTTCCTCACTGCTTTGTTTATATTTCTCTGTCTCTCTCCTCTCTCTCTCTTCCTCACTGCTTTGTTTATATTTCTCTCTCTCTCTCCTCTCTCTCTCTTCCTCACTGCTTTGTTTATATTTCTCTGTCTCTCTCTCTCTCCTCTCTCTCTCTTCCTCACTGCTTTGTTTATATTTCTCTCTCTCTCTCCTCTCTCTCTCTTCCTCACTGCTTTGTTTATATTTCTCTGTCTCTCTCTCTCTCCTCTCTCTCTCTTCCTCACTGCTTTGTTTATATTTCTCTGTCTCTCTCTCTCTCCTCTCTCTCTCTTCCTCACTGCTTTGTTTATATTTCTCTGTCTCTCTCTCTCTCCTCTCTCTCTCTTCCTCACTGCTTTGTTTATATTTCTCTGTCTCTCTCCTCTCTCTCTCTTCCTCACTGCTTTGTTTATATTTCTCTGTCTCTCTCTCTCTCCTCTCTCTCTCTTCCTCACTGCTTTGTTTATATTTCTCTCTCTCTCTCCTCTCTCTCTCTTCCTCACTGCTTTGTTTATATTTCTCTCTCTCTCTCCTCTCTCTCTCTCTTCCTCACTGCTTTGTTTATATTTCTCTGTCTCTCTCTCTCCTCTCTCTCTTCCTCACTGCTTTGTTTATATTTCTCTCTCTCTCCTCTCTCTCTCTTCCTCACTGCTTTGTTTATATTTCTCTCTCTCTCTCCTCTCTCTCTCTTCCTCACTGCTTTGTTTATATTTCTCTGTCTCTCTCTCTCTCCTCTCTCTCTCTTCCTCACTGCTTTGTTTATATTTCTCTCTCTCTCCTCTCTCTCTCTTCCTCACTGCTTTGTTTATATTTCTCTGTCTCTCTCCTCTCTCTCTCTTCCTCACTGCTTTGTTTATATTTATCTGTCTCTCTCTCTCTCCTCTCTCTCTCTTCCTCACTGCTTTGTTTATATTTCTCTCTCTCTCTCCTCTCTCGCTCTTCCTCACTGCTTTGTTTATATTTCTCTGTCACATCTCTGCCCCCTCTCTCTATTTTTCCCTTGTTCTCTCTTCTGCTCTCTATCTCTCTCTCTCTCTCTCTCTCTCTCTCTCTCTCTCTCTCTCTATTTTTCCCTTGTTCTCTCTTCTGCTCTCTCTCTCTATCTCTCTCTATTTTTCCCTTGTTCTCTCTTCTGCTCTCTTTCTCTCTCTCTCTATTTTCCCATTGTTCTCTCTTCTTCTCTCTCTCTCTCTATTTTTTCCTTGTTCTCTCCTCTGCTCTCTCTCTCTCTCTATTTCCCCTTGTTTTCTCTTCTGCTCTCTCTCTCTCTCTCCTCTCTCTCTCTTCCTCACTGCTTTGTTTATATTTCTCTGTCACATCTCTGCCCCCTCTCTCTCTTTCTCTCTCTCTCAATCTCTCCCTCTCTATCTCTCTCTATTTTTCCCTTGTTCTCTCTTCTGCTCTCTCTCTCTCTCTCTCTCTCTCTCTCTCTCTCTCTCTCTATTTTCCCCTTGTTCTCTCTTCTGCTCTCTTTCTCTCTCTCTCTCTCTCTCTCTCTCTCTCTATTTTTCCCTTGTTCTCTCTTCTGCTCTCTCTCTCTATCTCTCTCTCTCTCTCTATTTTTCCCTTGTTCTCTCTTCTGCTCTCTTTCTCTCTCTCTCTCTCTCTCTCGCTATTTTCCCATTGTTCTCTCTTCTTCTCTCTCTCTCTCTATTTTTTCCTTGTTCTCTCCTCTGCTCTCTCTCTCTATTTCCCCTTGTTCTCTCTTCTGCTCTCTCTCTCTCTCTCTCTCTCTCTCTCTCTCTATTTTTCCTTGTTCTCTCCTCTGCTCGCTCTCTCTCTCTCTCTCTCTCTCTCTATTTTCCCCTTGTTCTCTCTTCTGCTCTCGCTCTCTCTCTCTCTCTCTATTTTCCCCTTGTTCTCTCTTCTGCTCTCTCTCTCTCTATATACATATATATATATTTTTTTTTTTCCCTTGTTCTCTCTTCTGCTCTCTATCTCTCTCTCTCTGTCTCATCTCTGCCCCCCATCTTCTTCTCTCACTATGACACACAATCAATATGCAGGGAGACAGCATCTGGTGTTTATTTTCACTGAAGAGCAAAAAGGGAGTGTGTGTGTCTCTGGAGAGAGGCCACAGCTCAGCTCACCTTCAGCAGTGCTGCAAGGGCGAGGGACCTGACACACACACACACAAACACACCCAGGGGCCTGCCTCAGTGTCTCTCTGTGTAGTGGGCCTGTCTGTCTGTGCCACATGAGCCACTTATAAAGATGTATGTATGTATGCTTGTGTTAACCAGAATTCCAAGCTTAATTATTATTATTTATTTATTTTGTGAATTGTACCCCTTTTTTCCCCAATTTCGTGGTATCCAATTGTTTTTAGTAGCTACTATCTTGTCTCATCGCTACAACTCCCGTACGGGCTCGGGAGAGACAAAGGTTGAAAGTCATGTGTCCTCCGATACACAACCCATCCAAGCCGCACTGCTTCTTAACACAGCGCACATCCAACCCGGAAACACTGTGCACCTGTTAACCTTGTATAGCGCGCACTGCGCCCAGCCCGCCACAGGAGTCGCTGGTGCGCGATGAGACAAGGATTTCCCTACCGGCCAAACTCTCCCTAACCCGGACAACGCTGGGCCAAATGTGCGTCGCTGCCCGGACATTGTATTTAACTAGGCATGTTAGTTAAGAACAAATTCTTATTTACAATGACAGCCTACCCCGGCCAACGCTGAGCCAATTGTGCGCCAGCCTATGGGGCTCCCAATCACAGCCGGAAGTGATACAGCCTGGAATTGAACCAGGGACTGTAGTGACACCTCTTCTAGTCTTGCACTGAAATGCAGTGTCTTAGACCCCTGCAGCACTTGGGAGCCTGAGTAAGGCTGGGAATTGCCAGGGACCTCACAATACAATATTATCACAATACTTTGGTGCCGATATGATATGTATTGCGATTCAATACTGCCATTTTATTGTGATTAGATGTTCTGAACATATTGCTCACTATATGTCTGCTGTTCTGAACATATTGCTCACTATATGTCTGCTGTTCTGAACATATTGCTCACTATATGTCTGCTGTTCTGAACATATTGCTCACTATATGTCTGCTGTTCTGAACATATTGCTCACTATATGTCTGATGTTCTGAACATATTGCTCACTATATGTCTGCTGTTCTGAACATATTGCTCACTATATGTCTGCTGTTCTGAACATATTGCTCACTATATGTCTGCTGTTCTGAACATATTGCTCACTATATGTCTGATGTTCTGAACATATTGCTCACTATATGTCTGCTGTTCTGAACATATTGCTCACTATATGTCTGCTGTTCTGAACATATTGCTCACTATATGTCTGCTGTTCTGAACATATTGCTCACTATATATCTGCTGTTCTGAACATATTGCTCACTATATGTCTGCTGTTCTGAACATATTGCTCACTATATGTCTGCTGTTCTGAACATATTGCTCACTATATGTCTGCTGTTCTGAACATATTGCTCACTATATATCTGCTGTTCTGAACATATTGCTCACTATATGTCTGCTGTTCTGAACATATTGCTCACTATATGTCTGCTGTTCTGAACATATTGCTCACTATATGTCTGCTGTTCTGAACATATTGCTCACTATATGTCTGCTGTTCTGAACATATTGCTCACTATATGTCTGCTGCAGAGGGACGAGTTTTGATCTAAAAGTGCTGAAAACATGTTGGCTTTAAAAAGAAGAGGAAGAACAAGCTATAAGATAACAATGACCTGAGTTTTGGCGCAGGTAGAGCTGACTAGCGTTATGCTACCTACATGAACAAAATCACTTTTATTTTAATGAATTGATACATGGAGCCAAAGAATCAATATAATATTGTCAAATGAATATTGTGATATGTAAGCATGGATCCCCTCCCCCCATCACTAGGTGTGATGAGGATCTAGTTCTCTTGTTCTGACTTCTTCTTTTCTTTCTATCTCTTTTTCTGTCCGTCTCTCCTTCTCTCTCGCATTCTCTCCCTCAATCTCTTACATGTTCTCCCTCTCATTCTCTCTTTCCCCTCTCTCTTTCTTTGTCTGTCTCTCTCCACTGCTTTTCTCCTCTGTCTCTCATCTTTTTTCTTCCCCTGTCTCCTTGTCTCTCTGTCTCCCTGTCTCCTTGTCTCTCTGTCTCCTTGTCTCTCTGTCTCCTTGTCTCTCTGTCTCCTTGTCTCTCTGTCTCCCTGTCTCCTTGTCTCTCTGTCTCCTTGTCTCTCTGTCTCCCTGTCTCCTTGTCTCTCTATCTCCTGTCTCCTTGTCTCGCTGTCTCCTTGTCTCTCTGTCTCCTTGTCTCTCTGTCTCCTTGTCTCGCTGTCTCCTTGTCTCTCTGTCTCCTGTCTCCCTGTCTCCTTGTCTTTTTGTCTCCTGTCTCCTGTGTCCGTCCATGTGTCACTCTGTCTGTGACTCATTCTAGTAAATGAAGTTACGCTCTTGTGGTACTCCATTACACTCTCTCAGCTTGTCATTCTGGGCAATTTGTGACAGCGAAGTGTGTGTGTGTGGAAGACAGTGTGTGTGGAAGACAGTGTGTGTGGAAGACAGTGTGTGTGTGTGCGTGTGTGTGTGTGTTTGTGGACTTCTAACAAGCAGTAACCCTATGGAGACATATTTCAGCATAGTTCAGCTCCCAGTGTTCATTAGTGTAGTGAGTAGGTTATGTTAGGATAGCTGAAAGCTCGTCTCCATTCCTCAGTCTGATTGGAAGGATAGAGAGAAAGCAGCTGAGGAAGAGAGATGACAACAGAGAAGAAGCAGCTAAACAGAGAGAGAGAGCAAGATAGAGAGAGAATGAATGAAGTGAGAAAGAGAGGGACAGAGGGAGAAAGAGAGAAAGTGAAATGAGAAGAGTGAAACTGCAACTAAACAGAAAGAGAGAGAGAGAAAGAGGAGGGAAAGTAGTACTGAGAGTTTGAGAAAGGCAGAGTACAGTGGGTGGAAGAGATGTAAGGAAAGAGTTGGAGAGAAGGGAGGATAGGAAGAGGAGGAGAGGAAGAGAAGGAGAGGAAGAGGAGTGGGGAAAAGAGGAGGAGAGAAGGGAGGAGAGGAAGAGGAGTAGGGGAAAGAGGAGGAGAGGAAGAGGAGGAGAGGAAGAGGAGTAGGGAAAAGAGGAGGAGAGAAGGAAGGAGAGAAAGAGGAGTAGGGCAAAGAGGAGGAGAGAAGGGAGGAGAGGAAGAGGAGTAGGGGAAAGAGGAGGAGAGAAGGGAGGAGAGGAAGAGAAGTAGGGGGAAGAGGAGGAGAGAAGGGAGGAGAGGAAGAGAAGTAGGGGGAAGAGGAGGAGAGAAGCGAGGAGAGGAAGAGAAGTAGGGGGAAGAGGAGGAGAGAAGGGAGGAGAGGAAGAGAAGTAGGGGGAAGAGGAGGAGAGAAGGGAGGAGAGGAAGAGAAGTAGGGGGAAGAGGAGGAGAGAAGCGAGGAGAGGAAGAGAAGTAGGGGAAAGAGGAGGAGAGAAGGGAGGAGAGGAAGAGAAGATGTGCAGAGCCTCTGTGGGGTGTCAGACTGAGTGAGCCCTGTTATGCAACACAGCTGCCACTGGAATCCCACTGCCACATTGATTTGTACTGTTCACTGGAGTTGGACACGCACACATATTCATGCTCACGCACACGCACACGCACACACACACACACACACACACACACACACACACACACACACACACACACACACACACACACACACACACACACAGTACAGCTCCAGAGGCAAGGAACAGCACTTGTTGAGCTTCTGTTATTTTTCCCTCCTCTACTCTGCATTCATTTGTTCTCTTTCTTCTCTCTCTCTTCCCCCAACCCCCTTCCTCTCCCAATAATGAGAATTTCTTCCAAAAGACTAGACTCTTTCCCTCACAGGCTGAATGTATGTCTTTTTTTTATTTTGTGCAACAAAGTCCCAATCATGATCTGATTTGTATACATACATGGTTATTAGTCTACCAGAAGTCTTGTTTTGAATCATTTATATTTCTATTAGGTGCCCTGCCTGAACCCCCCCCCCCCCCCCCCCCTACACACCACCACGGCACATGCATTAATATTGAACAGATATAAGCCTCTCTAACACCAGAGGGAACAGCATCACATGACGTTGGGGATTAAAGGTCTTGAAAGGAAGGAACATTACTCTCTCCCTCTCATCATTCCTGTTTATGAACATTACTCCCTCCCTCTCATAATTCCTGTTAAAGAACATTACTCCCTCCCTCTCATCAGTCCTGTTAAAGAACATTACTCCCTCCCTCTCATCATTCCTGTTAAAGAACATTACTCCCTCCCTCTCATCATTCCTGTTAAAGAACATTACTCCCTCCCTCTCATCATTCCTGTTAAAGAACATTACTCTCTCCCTCTCATCATTCCTGTTAAAGAACATTACTCCCTCTCATCATTCCTGTTAAAGAACATTACTCCCTCTCATCATTCCTGTTAAAGAACATTACTCTCCCTCTCATCATTCCTGTTAAAGAACATTACTCCCTCTCATCATTCCTGTTAAAGAACATTACTCCCTCTCATCATTCCTGTTTATGAACATTACTCCCTCCCTCTCATAATTCCTGTTAAAGAACATGACTCTCTCCCTCTCATCATTCCTGTTAAAGAACATTACTCCCTCCCTCTCATCATTCCTGTTAAAGAACATGACTCTCTCCCTCTCATCATTCCTGTTAAAGAACATTACTCCCTCCCTCTCATCATTCCTGTTAAAGAACATTACTCCCTCTCATCATTCCTGTTAAAGAACATTACTCCCTCCCTCTCATCATTCCTGTTAAAGAACATTACTCCCTCCCTCTCATCATTCCTGTTAAAGAACATGACTCTCTCCCTCTCATCATTCCTGTTAAAGAACATTACTCCCTCTCATCATTCCTGTTAAAGAACATTACTCCCTCTCATCATTCCTGTTTATGAACATTACTCCCTCCCTCTCATAATTCCTGTTAAAGAACATTACTCCCTACATCTCATCATTCCTGTTTATGAACATTACTCCCTCCCTCTCATCATTCCTGTTAAAGAACATTACTCCCTCTTATCATTCCTGTTAAAGAACATTACTCCCTCTCATCATTCCTGTTAAAGAACATTACTCCCTCCCTCTCATCATTCCTGTTAAAGAACATTACTCCCTCCCTCTCATCATTCCTGTTAAAGAACATTACTCCCTCTCATCATTCCTGTTAAAGAACATTACTCCCTCTCATCATTCCTGTTAAAGAACATTACTCTCTCCCTCTCATCATTCCTGTTAAATAACATTACTCCCTCCCTCTCATCATTCCTGTTAAAGAACATTACTCCCTCCCTCTCATCATTCCTGTTAAAGAACATTACTCCCTCCCTCTCATCATTCCTGTTAAAGAACATTACTCCCTCCCTCTCATCATTCCTGTTAAAGAACATTACTCCCTCCCTCTTATCATTCCTGTTAAAGAACATTACTCCCTCTCATCATTCCTGTTAAAGAACATTACTCTCTCCCTCTCATCATTCCTGTTAAAGAACATTACTCCCTCCCTCTCATCATTCCTGTTAAAGAACATTACTCCCTCCCTCTCATCATTCCTGTTAAAGAACATTACTCCCTCTCATCATTCCTGTTAAAGAACATTACTCCCTCCCTCTCATCATTCCTGTTAAAGAACATTACTCCCTCTCATCATTCCTGTTAAAGAACATTACTCCCTCTCATCATTCCTGTTAAAGAACATTACTCCCTCTCATCATTCCTGTTAAATAACATTACTCCCTCCCTCTCATCATTCCTGTTAAAGAACATTACTCCCTCCCTCTCATCAGTCCTGTTAAAGAACATTACTCCCTCCCTCTCATCATTCCTGTTAAAGAACATTACTCCCTCCCTCTCATCATTCCTGTTATCCTCCCATTATTTCTCCTCTCTTTTCCTTTTTATATGCTAAAACTATTTTTCGTCTGTGCCTGTATCTCTCGGCAGTGTCTGTATCTCTCGGGCAGGTTACAATACTTTTAAGAGTCTATGAAGTATTTAGTGTGTAGTTTGTTCGTGGAGAAACAAAGTGGGTTTTATCGAGTCCGTTAAACACTAGTCACAATGAAATCCGACATGCCTGAACTACCTGCAAAGTCTACCAGCAAAGACCCAAAGACAGCTCTCAGGTCTGGTGCAAGCTGTGTCGTTTAAAACACTGGGAGTGGATCTATCACAGCTATTCAGATGCTACACACGCTCATAGTCATACCATATAGTAGCTTCAGAGATAACACATCTAACACACTTTCACTTTGTATTTTTTACCTCAGGCTGCTTAGTTTGAATGTAATCAGAAACCACTTTTATCTGAGATATGGGAAGCCTAAAACACAGCGAGAGAAAGTACTAGTGAAGCCTACATTAAGGCCTGTTCACATGAGAGTACAGAGTGCTGTCTGCCATTATAAGATGATACAGATGACACAGCTCAAAGCCTCTCTCTCTCTCTCTCTCTCTCTCTCTCTCTCTCTCTCTCTCTCTCTCTCTCTCTCTCTCTCTCTCTCTCTCTCTCTCTCTCTCTCTCTCTCTCTCTCTCTCTCTCTCTCTCTCTCTCTCTCTCTCTCTCTCTCTCTCTCTCTCTCTCTCTCTCTCTCTCTCTCTCTCTCTCTCTCTCTCTCTCGCTGTGTGTGTGTAGAATGTAGATTGTCATTGAGCTTCAGACGTTGTGTTCTAACTCCCCTTAAAGCTAGCACGGATTGCTTTTCTACAGCCTCTATTGAGTTTGGCCTAGACTAGATGAGCTTCATTTTTCCCACCAGGACTTCAGCTGAATATAAAAACACAGCACTTAGCAATGCCAGGTTGTTCTTATAGGCCACTCCTCCCTTTCTCTGTAATATATGCCATTTAGCAGACAATTTTATCCAAAGGAACTTATAGTCATGCTCGCATACGATTTATGTACAGGTGGTCCCAGGAATTTAACCCACTAGCCTGGCATTACAAGCGCCATGTTCTACCAACTGAGCAACAGAGGACCACCCTACTCTACTGACTGGGGAAAATCTACTAAAGAGACTTCCTGTTTCTCTGAGGTTCTTTTAATGGATTAGAATGGAAATTCCTCTCGTCTTCTCATTGTAGGTCAATCTCACTGCCTCGACACTTTCTCCTTTCTCCTTCTTCTCTACCACACTTCTCCATTGTCGTGTCTATACTATCATTAAATGAAGACTTAGTTTTTATCAGAGATTCTCTGTAATTAGTATTACGCGATCAACTGATTAATCATGTAACTGTAATTAACTAGGAAGGCGGGGCACCAAGGAAAATATTCCGATTACAAAGTTATCATTTCCTAAAATAACTTTTCAGATATTTTATCTGATCAATTAGTTTTCGAATTAATTATTTACTTTACCTCACGTTAGTCTCATTCCAGACGTCGTAAATTGTTGGTTATCTGCACGAACCCAGTCTTCACTGAGTCATCCATACATCAATTGTCTTAAATAATAAATGTAATACTAACTAAGTAATTCACAGAAATGCATAAACAAACAGTAAATATGGTTACAAGAAATGATAGGGGAATGTTCCCTAGTGGGCAAAACTGGCATGGTGGTTTGTTAGACAAAAGGGAAAGTGGGGTTCGACTAAGAAGTCACTACAGAGTGATAATTATAACAATTGAAATGCTAATCCTTTGCACACGAACGCTCACTCATTCGGGAACAATTGCAATCAACATATATATTTACGCTCAGTGTGTCGTCTTGATCGCTGGTGAAAAGTTTGTTTCTGTTGGAGAGTTTCATCCTCTCTCTCTCTCTCTGTCTTGGTTAGAGGGGATAGTTCAGAGTGACATTCATTCATTTGTCGTTCTTCGCATTCAATGATACCGAATTCCAAGCTGCAGACTAGTAATTAATATCAAAGACTTGTTCTTATTCTGTCGGTATCGATAGTCTAAGAGTTTAACCACGTGGTATGGTTAAAAGATTCAGCAATGGTCTACAACCTTCGTCCTCTCCTAATGGAGAAAAACATGGTCTGGTGATAATTTCTCAAAGTTGGGTTTTATTCGGAATTGCAGAAAAGGGCCTGTCCCAGGTTGCCCGACCCTAACTGGGCTCATGGACGGTCCTCTGATTTAGTTAAACTCAAAAGAGAATTGTATTTTCCTTAATTAAACAGTCCAAAATCATATTACACAATTTTACAAACAGTATCATACTCACTCATTCATCTTATACAATAATTAGATGTAAAACTCATAACTGAGGCTATTATATAAACAGCGTTATGGTAATGTGGCCACACCGTCTCCCATGAGCTTCCACAAGTTGTAACAAACGGACCAGTTCATAGCTGGATTCTTCACCGATCTTTTATACTTTCTCTGGAACATAAAATTTGTTCGTACCTCAAGTTCTGTGAGGTGGAAGAAATTCCTTTGTTCCCTATGAACATTTACTCTGCCTCTTATACTGTGTGGCCATGTGGCAGGGTCTTCTCCTCAGGAATTTACGACCTCTCACTGACCACAGCAGCCTAGTTGAAGGAGGCAGGGGGAGGCAGGGAGAGGGGGATGGGGCTTGCTATACCCAAAGAGGGCAACGTCACGACACCATCTCATCCCTTCATCTAGTCATCTCACCACACTTCTGCACTTCTCCTTTCTCATCCTTCTCAATCCTAATCCAGTGGCATGTGTTAGGAAGTGAAAATTTGCCCCCCACCGGCCCACCCTTTACATCCCTGGACCTGTGTCTGAGGGATAGGAAGTAGGCATGTGTGAGCTGGTTCTGCCTGGCCGGCCGGCCGGCTGTTTTCTGGGAATTACCGTCCATTGACACAGTGTGACAAAGCCGTGTGGGCAGTGGAGCTCCTCTTAAAAGGATTACACAGGGAGCGTGGAGCTGGGGAGGCAGGGACGAGAGGGGACGGAACCATCCTCTCCTCCTCCTTTTGCCTGGTTGGGGCTGGGAGAGTAGAGTAGTAGAGTAGAGTAGTGTTTAGCGTAAAGACAAACATGCAGGCTGGTGAGTGGCTGGCACCTGGAGGGGAGAAGTTTGTCACCTAGCCTGAAAGGAAACGAGAGAGACGAGAGGAGGATGTAGCATGAATTCTCCCTCCCTCCCTCCCTCCCTCCCTCCCTCCCTCCCTCCCTCCCTCCCTCCCTCCCTCCCTCCCTCCCTCCCTCCCTCCCTCCCTCCCTCCCACACACACACACACACACACACACACACACACACACACTGCATTCCTGAGCCAGATCCCAGTCTGTCTTTGTTCATTAGGAGTGGGTTAGCATGTCACCATGTAACCACAGTTCTGGAATCAGTCCTTTGGGACTTCTGTGGGTATCATCCCATTGTTCGTCTGCCACTCAGAAAGCGCCATGGTCAGATATGGTGTCTCTGCTCACCAAGGCTTTGAGGATGAGTCTTTGACGGCTTTGAAGAATAGTGCCACACAAAGTGATATTTATACTAATCTGATGAATCAAGCCTCTTTCTGTCAATGGAAGCTCAGTGATATGGGTAACATGCATGGATTACATTTCTTAAAGTTATATCCCATGTCCCGCCTGTCATTGGAAGAGTTGTATTATAGCCCCTGGCTAGGAGAGTGTCATACCCTTTCAGTAGAGATACTGTATGCATCATCATCATCATTGTCATTTAGCTGCCACACCTACCAGAGGGGCACACGAAATCTCATTCTATTCACCCCTCTTCTTCGTCCTCTCTTTCTACCTGTCTCTGTCTCTCTCTGTCCTTCCCTGTCTCTCTCTCTCTCTCTCTCTCTCTGAGGCATTCAATTCCCTCCATTTGTTATGTAACTATCCCTACGTCGTTCCGGATTGCTGCAGCCATGGTCTGACATGGATATATTTAGCCAGGCCTCCTCTCTCCACTCTGTCCTCCCATACCCAGCATACCCAAGCAGCAATAAAACATGAATCTATTCAGACCCTCAGGCAGTGCAGTGACACACTTACTTTACATCCAGAACAATTACTGTAATGTCCACTAAATCTAGATTACAATGCACGTCCCACTGGGTTAGCGCAACGCATTAGTGAGCACACAGTTTCAGAGGGGGGTAGAGAGAGAGCAGGCACCGCTTTTAAAATGCTGGCTGCTCGTGTTGTTTTTACTTCAGCATGCGTGCCCACTAATGGCATATTGATTGTGTATCTAGAGGCTGTGAGCTCACACGGAGATGGTAGTGTATGTCCCCTCTTCCTGCTCCTCTCCTCTCTCTTCTTTTCTTTCTCTTTTCTCTCCTCCTTCTCTCCTCCTTCTCTCCTCCTCCTCACACATACTGGACAGCAGCCAGCTCCTCACCTCAGATGGGCTGTGCAGCACAGAAGGCAGCATACCACCTAGCGCCAAGGTCACGCTGGGCGGCCATATTGTATTTTATTACAAGGTGGGCTGCACTGAGCACTAATAAGGCATCTTGTTAGATTTATCACTCATGGCAACAGCAGCAGCAGATCAGGGGACGAGGCAGGTATCCAGAATGTTAATGCACTGTCCAAGTTTTTATGTTTGGCCAAGTTCTTTTCTGTGCTTTAATTAATGCATAACTCATGCTCAGTGTACTGGTGTAAAGTAGATTAGAAGATGGTGCTGGTAGTTAAGGTCTATCTGGGAGGCTTGTGTTTTTGTGTGTATGTGAAGTGGACTATGACATTGTCTTTCCAGGAATAATGATGTAGGTTCAATTAGTACCCTCTGTTCAGTGTGCTCTGGTCTGATGACATCGTACCTGTTTTCTGAAATGTATGGTTGGGGTGGGAAGGTTGAAAGTGCTTTGAATTTCTGTTCAGACTCCGTCTGACCTGCTACATGCAGTGTGGAGGGTCTCTCCTAATCCATTTGGTGAGACGGAAAGCCTAGAGATATACAATATCATGTTATGTTCGTCATCTTCAAAACCATCGATTTTCAGAGAATACCATATTACTATAGAATGGCATAGTGTTCTATTTAATCATATGAATGAAAGCATGAAGACACTGTTTCTCCATCTCTGACCTCTCTCCCCTGCAGGTGACCCCAGTAGCAGGCCCTCCAGAGGGGGGTACCAGGGTGACCATCCATGGCATGAACCTGGGCCTGGCGTTCAGTGAGATGGTGGACAACGTGAAGGTGGCTGGGGTCAAGTGTTCCCCAGTGGAGGAAGGCTACATTATCGCTGAGCAGTAAGTCAACACACACACACACACACACACACACACACACACACATTAACCTAGCCTTAACTCTAACCTTGGACGTTCCCACAATGTGTATTCTCCAAACTGTAGACATTCCGAGCCAATGAATCTATTAAAGTGTTGAAGGCTAAGTGAATGGAAAATGTTTACACAGAACAGTAATGGAATAATGACAGACGAGGCCTTGAAATAGAGTGAGGGAAAAAAAAAGGGGAAATCGTTTATTATCTTCACAACAAATGATCTCAGTTGAAGACATTCTTTACCATGTTAAGACTAGCCAACAACAGCCATACAGCCACTAAGTCTGCAGCTTTCTGACCAGTGAGAGAAAATTAACATCACATAGGCCTAATTATATTAACTCTCAAGCCCTTGTGGCTGTATGCATGAGACAGGACTTTCTAACACAAGCTGGCAGCTCAGACACACACACACACACACACACACACACACACACACACACACACACACACACACACCAGAGAGACAACTCTCTTAATTATGACTGGAGCTGGGCCAGCAGTCTGCCTGTTGTTTTCCTGTAGCTCACGCACGTGCACACACACACATAGACACACACACACACACATAGACACACGCACACTGTCAGTCCCAGAACATCTGTATGTGTTTACCTTTGTTTACTTGTTATGATTGTCTGGTACAGCAGAGAGCACATTAACCCTGTTTCATAATTGGCTTCCTGCTTCCTGCTGCCTCCCACAAATAGACTAGGTACAAGTCAGTACGAGTCAGGAGAGCAGTGCATTGTGGATACACTCCCCTCATCTAGACAGGTGTATATAGACCTTTCAGATTTGGACTCAAATTGAGCCCTCCCTGTCATAGCAGTTCTCTAACAGGTAATATACTGTACACCTCTCAGCCTCCCTGTAAACACACAGCAGGACTTTCTGACCCTGAGTACAATAGAGTTGAGTGGTTTATGGATGCCCTCATCTTTGACCCTAACCCTCACCTTGACCCAACCCTCACCTTGACCCTAACCATACCCCTCACCTTGACCCAACCCTTACCTTTACCCTAACCATAAACCTCACCTTAACCCAACCCTCACCTTGACCCAACCCTCACCTTGACCCTAACCATACCCCTCACCTTGACCCAACCCTCACCTTTACCCTAACCATAACCCTCACCTTAACCCAACCCTTACCTTGATCCAAACCCTCAACTTGACCCTATAACCCTCACCTTGACCCAAACCATAACCCTCACCTTGACCCAAACCCTCACCTTGACCCAACCCTCACTTTTACCCTAACCATAACCCTCACCTTGACCCTAACCATAACCCCTCACCTTGACCCAACCCTCGCTTTTACCCTAACCATAACCCTCACCTTTACCCTAACCATAAACCTCACCTTTACCCTAACCATAACCCTCACCTTGACCCAAACCATAACCCTCACCTTGACCCAAACCCAAACCCTCACCTTTACCCTAACCCTCACCTTGACCCTAACCCCTCACCTTGACCCAACCCTCACTTTTACCCTAACCATAACCCTCACCTTGACCCTAACCATAACCCCTCACCTTGACCCAACCCTCGCTTTTACCCTAACCATAACCCTCACCTTTACCCTAACCATAAACCTCACCTTTACCCTAACCATAACCCTCACCTTGACCCAAACCATAACCCTCACCTTGACCCAAACCCAAACCCTCACCTTTACCCTAACCCTCACCTTGACCCTAACCCCTCACCTAGACCCAACCCTCACGTTTACCCTAACCATAACCCTCACCTTGACCCTAACCATAACCCCTCACCTTGACCCAACCCTCACTTTTACCCTAACCATAACCCTCACCTTGACCCAAACCTTCACCTTGACCCAAACCCTCACCTTTACCCCAACCATAACCCTCACCTTGACCCTAACCATAACCCTCACCTTTATCCTAACCCTCACCTTGACCCTAACCCCTCACCTAGACCCAACCCTCACTTTTACCCTAACCATAACCCTCACCTTGACCCTAACCATAACCCCTCACCTTGACCCAACCCTCGCTTTTACCCTAACCATAACCCTCACCTTTACCCAAACCATAAACCTCACCTTTACCCTAACCATAACCCTCACCTTGACCCAAACCATAACCCTCACCTTGACCCAAACCCAAACCCTCACCTTTACCCTAACCTTGACCCTAACCCCTCACCTAGACCCAACCCTCACTTTTACCCTAACCATAACCCTCACCTTGACCCTAACCATAACCCCTCACCTTGACCCAACCCTCACTTTTACCCTAACCATAACCCTCACCTTGACCCAAACCTTCACCTTGACCCAAACCATAACCCCCACCTTGACCCAAACCCTCACCTTGACCCTAACCATAACCCTCACCTTTATCCTAACCATAACCCTCACCTTGACCCAAACCCTCACCTTGACCCTAACCTTGACCCAAACCCTTAACTTGACCCAAGCCCTCACCATGTCCCAAACCCTGTCCGTGACCCTAATCCTCACCTTGACAGGTGTAAGAACTCTCAGACTTTTGACTGAATTGGAACCCTCTCTGTCAGTACAGTATGCCCCTCACATGTAGAGTAGAGTAGAGTAGAGTAGAGTAGAGTAGAGTAGAGTAGAGTAGAGTAGAGTAGAGTAGAGTAGAGTAGAGTAGAGCAGAGCAGAGGTTCTTTTAAAAAATTCAGCCTGGGAAAATATGCAATTATACATAAATATCAGTACATTTCATTTTATTTTTTTTAATTTTTTTTTATTTTACCTTTATTTAACCAGGCAAGTCAGTTAAGAACAAATTCTTATTTTCAATGACGGCCTGGGAACAGTGGGTTAACTGCCTGTTCAGGGGCAGAACGACAGATTTGTACCTTGTCAGCTCGGGGGTTTGAACTCGCAACCTTCCGGTTACTAGTCCAACACTCTAACCACTAGGCTACCCTGCCGCCTCATTGCCCTTGTGCCTAAAACAAATGCAATATAGGCAAAACAAATAGCAATTAAATGAACTGTTGCTGTTAAAATACAATAAATCATTTTTATTCTGAACTGGAATAAACTGATTGATCACATCACACAGATGTAGACCAGAACACACACACACAGACACACAGACACACACAGTCCTAATGAGAGGTGTGTGGCTGGTTGAAGTTTTCAACAAGCATGTCTATTCTGGACTCAGTTTTTGAGTACATCACTGAGGTGATGCTCAGCATTGACACTGTTTCTGTACTTGAGAACCCTGACTTGCGTAGGTATGTGGTACCAAACTGGATCTGAACATCTACTGCTTTCTCAGTCAGGCAGGAGACCGCTTCCTGCTGCAGATGAGCAACCCAGAACTGTGTTGGTCTCAAAAAACATCTTGCTTCAATCAGTTTATTCCAGTTCAGAATAAAAAAATAGTATTTTAATTTTAAAACAGCAACAGTTCCAACCTAGACTAGTTTAACAATTTCTACAGTAAGATGTACAGCAGGCCTGTTCATTTTCCATCTGTACAGTTACCGGGGATTGCATCAGTAGCTAGCTAGGTTGCTTTGGCTAATGCTAGCTATTAGCTGTGTACAAGGCCTGGGGACTGATGGAAAGAGAAACTCATATCTACTACTATGAGAGATAGCACTCCCTTATTTCTGCTTATCATCATCACCTGTTATAAAATGACAATGCCTTGCTAGCTGACTTAGTTTTCCACTGTCAAAGCACTGTTAACTGAAGCATTCTGCCCTGTTCTGAAAGTATTCCCTGGGTTTAGCATCATGCTGTGGATGTTTGGTCAGGACCTGTCATTTTAATTTGTTCGTTTTGAGAGACACATTACTAAGCACTTCCATGCACAAAACACATTGTGGGCGCTCCTCGTTATTTCTCAAAGTTTGTATTAAACCAGGAGAGAGAATCTCATCGCTGTATTTGCGTTCCATGACGATTGAGCTCAGTCAGAACTTGTGGAGAAGTGATGGCGGGTGGGAATGACAAGTCAGTGGCTGACAGAGCATCATCTGCTCTGCTGAACAACAACGCTGTGGGTCGCGGAGTGATCTTCAAGAAAACTGAAAACAGAAAAAGATCAGGCAAACAGCGAAGCACACGGGCATCCCCCTCTACCACTCCCTCTCGCACAGCTGCCAAATTGAGCAGAGACCGCTGCTAAGCAGAGAGCGCACTGAACCAAGAGCGCACATGCGCTTGGCCAAATCAATTCCAGTAATTAATGAAACAATTATACATTTACTCTGACACGTTGCGACCCACCATTAACAGGTCTGTGGGTCGCAACCTATAATTTAAGAATGGATGGACTTGAATATAGAGGCTGCAGAACAGAGTCATAAAAATACCTGTGTTGCAGAAGAAACATATAGACTGACAAGCACTCAGACTCTACTCTCTCCTCCATATGAATGGGAGAACAATTACACAATAGTTTTGTGTTGGCAGTACAGACCCTGAAACAGAGGTAGCCTGGCACACAACAGAGTAGAGTAGAGTAGAGCAGAACAGAGTAGAGCAGAACAGAGTAGAGTGAAGTCCTTTACCTTAATTCCTCCGCTGGCCTACTTCTTTTGCAAGCCCTCTGAACACCACTGAGCACTACACCTTTGTACCTCAACACTCAGCTCCCAGTTCCGAGGCAAATCAGAAAACTTGCAAATTAAGCACAAGACAAATAATGAATTAAACAAAGGTTGTACTTTGATGTGCATACTTTAAACTATAAATGTCTTGGAGGCAAAAATGTTGGCTGTTGTTATGTGGGCAGAGGCACATTTTTGAATATCTTTTGGTAGCTAGATTGGGTAGAGTTGGTGTTGTATTGGGTAAAGTTTTATTTGGGGGCGGTACTATAGGTGGTTGGAGAGATCTAACTGGCTCCAGCCCTGGCTGGCTGTGTGTGTAATTGAAATGCGCTGCATGCCACTGGCTGTAGGGGACCATTTGTCAGCAGTGCACTGATCTGACAGCAGTTTAATCCGATTGGGACACTGCTGGAGTGAATTCATTTATATCACAGTGTAAACAGTGTCTGATGGAAATGAGAAGACTGTCTGGCAACCTCAGTAGTAGTAGCAGCAGTAGTAGCAGCAGTAGTAGTAGTAGTAGTAGCAGCAGTAGTAGTAGTAGCAGTAGTAGTAGTAGCAGCAGTAGTAGTAGTAGTAGCAGCAGTAGTAGCAGCAGTAGCAGCAGTAGTAGCAGCAGTAGTAGTAGCAGTAGTAGCACTAGTAGTAGTAGTAGCAGCAGTAGTAGCACTAGTAGTAGTAGTAGCACTAGTAGTAGTAGTAGTAGTAGCAGTAGTAGCACTAGTAGTAGTAGTAGTAGTAGCAGCAGTAGTAGCACTAGTAGTAGTAGTAGTAGCAGCAGTAGTAGCACTAGTAGTAGCAGCAGTAGTAGCACTAGTAGTAGTAGTAGTAGTAGCAGTAGTAGTAGTAGCAGCAGTAGTAGTAGTAGTAGCAGCAGTAGTAGCAGCAGTAGCAGCAGTAGTAGCAGCAGTAGTAGTAGCAGTAGTAGCACTAGTAGTAGTAGTAGTAGTAGCAGTAGTAGCACTAGTAGTAGTAGTAGTAGTAGTAGCAGCAGTAGTAGTAGTAGTAGTAGTAGTAGTTGTAGTAGTAGTAGTAGTAGTAGTAGCAGCAGTAGTAGTAGTAGCAGTAGTAGCACTAGTAGTAGTAGTAGTAGTAGTTGTAGCAGTAGTAGCAGCAGTAGTAGTAGTAGTAGCAGTAGCAGTAGTAGCAGTAGTAGCAGCAGTAGTAGTAGCAGTAGCAGTAGTAGCAGTAGTCGTAGTAGCAGCAGTAGTAGTAGTAGTAGCAGCAGTAGTAGTAGTAGTAAGTTGTAGTAGTTGGTAAGGGAATAGCAGTTCCTCTAAGACAGTACTAATAGTAGTCACAGGGTCAGTATCACACAAATGGTTACTCTCCAAATGCAATCAGTAAAGTCATGTTTGGATTACCCAAACTACGCAACGTAATCTGATCACTCTCAATTACCTCTAGATTACTTCCCCCACAAGAGGCACCAGAAGAAGGCAAAAAGGATCCATCAAACGCACCTGGTGTGTCACTACAATGGTCCCCGACCAGTGGTCAGTCCAGCTAAGGTGGAACAAACCCAAGCCAGCCCCCCTTTTCAATGCCGAACCAAAAGCCACTGAGGAAGCAGAAAGGTGTCACAATGCACTTTTTTCTCAAACATCCTTTCTGAACAATGTCATCTCAGAAGCAGACTCTTTCTGACAGGCTGGATCAGACAGAAGGCATCCTGTCTTCTGAATGCTGAGCAAGCTTTCATAGTTTTTGATACTTGTTAAGAACAAAGACACTTCATTTCTCGTTACCTTTCAATGCAGCAACATCTCTTGAGCAGGGGATACTTGACTCTTATTGCCAGACTTTGAGTCTCGTGTTCACTCTATGAGAGATCATGATAAACTTTTGAGTGGTTGCAGGTTGTGTGGACAGTTGGCATTAGTAGCAGTCCTCATAATGGAGGAGATGGGCCAGGTACTACTCCGGCACACTAAGGCCCTGCTGAGTCTCTCTCCTCAGGGGAGATATACCATAGTCCCTGCCTGGGACTAAACCCTCCAGGAGTCTCTCTCTTCCACTCAGCCAGGAGCTCTCTAGGCGTCATTAGTTGTGATTTAGGAGATCAGCGCTGAAGAAACAACGATGTGGCCTACCCACTATCCATCCCTCTATCTTTTTCCTTTTCTCTCTCTCTCTCTCTCTCTCTCTCTCTCTCTCTCTCTCTCTCTCTCTCTCTCTCAATCTCTCTCTCTCTCTCACTCCATCTCCCGCAACATCATGATTGATTCTTGTTTTTTATTAATCTCTGCGAGCTTCGATCGATAGACATTCTGGTTTTATTATGTCATTTGATCTGGCCACCTGCCGGCAGAGGGAGACTCCTGATCTTGCTGTATGATAAAGTTGTATTGATCAGCAGCGGGGCGTCAGCTAGGGTCCTCACTGTGATTTACATTGGACGTTGCTACGGCGACACTACAGCTTGTTTGGCACAGCAGGGGCCTTGTTAGTGGAGGGATATTTATGATGTCTAGTATCCTCCACTCCCCAGGAAGTTATAGGGCTGCTGGTGTGAGGGGTGTAGTGAGTTGTGACTACTGGTGGAGGAGCAGAGTTGCAAAGAAAAAGCCATATCTCTGTCCATTGTCTGTGTTCTTTTGCCCATCTTAATCTTGTATTTTTATTGGCCAGTCTGAAATATGGCTTTTTCTTTGCAACTCTGCCTAGAAGGCCAGCATCCTGGGGTTGCCTCTTCACTGTTGACGTTGAGACTGGTGTTTTGCGGGTACTATTTAATGAAGCTGCCAGTTGAGGACTTGTGAGGTGTCTGTTTCTCTAACTAGACGCTCTAATGTACCTCTTGCTCAGTTGTGCACCGGGGCCTCCCACTCCTCTTTCTATTCTGGTTAGAGCCAGTTTACGCTGTTCTGTGAAGGGAGTAGTACACAGCGTTGTACAAGATCTTCAGTTTCTTGGTTATTTATTGCATGGAATAGCCTTCATTTCGCAGAACAAGAATAGACTGGCGAGTTTCAGAAGAAAGGTCTTTGTTTCTGGCCATTTTAAGCCTGTAATCGAACCCACAAATGCTGATGCTCCAGATACTCAACTAGTCTAAAGGCCAGTTGTATTGCTTCTGTAATCAGGACAACAGTTTTCAGCTGTGCTAACATAATTGCAAAAGGGTTTTCAAATGATCAATTAGCCTTTTTAAAATGATACACTTGGATTAGCTAACACAATGTGCCATTGGAAGATAGGAGTGATGGTTGCTGATAATGGGCTTCTGTATGCCAATGTAGATATTCCATGACAAATCAGCTACAATAGTCATTTACAACATTAACAATGTCTGCACAGTATTTCTAATCAATTAGATGTTATTTAAATTGACAAAAAAGTAGCTTTTCTTTCAAAAACAACGACATTTCTAAGTGACCCCAAGCTTTTGAACGATCGTTAAATACAGTATATCCCTATTCCAGAGAACAGTGATTGGGAACATTGCCCTGTGTAAGGTGTTGTCTTTCGGATGGAGCATTAAACGAGTGTCCTGACTCTCTGTGGTCACTAAAGATCTTATGACATTTATCATAAGAGTAGGGGTGTTAACCCTGGTGTCCTGACTAAATTCCCAATCTGGCCATCATGGCCACCTAATCATCGCCAGCTTCCAATTGGCTCATTCCTCCTCTCCCCTGTAACTATTCCCCAGGTCGTTGCTGTAAATGAGAATGTGTTCTCAGTCAACTTACCGGGTAAAATAAATGATGTTTTGAATACCCTAACCTGAGAGGTTGTGTGTTTTCCAGGATAGTCTGTGAGATGGATGCTGCCCCAGCAGACAGCAAAGCTGGACCAGTCCAACTGTGTGTCGGGGAGTGCATACCTGCGCTCAAGACTCACTCTTCCCAGCTCTACTCCTTCGTGGTAAGACTTTAAACACTATCAGTCAGTAATTAAGTGTTTTTATAGTTTTTTTCTCTCCAGTTGTATTACACTAGTTGTTCTGATTCACAGTATTACAAATGCTAAATGAAGTTTATCTCAACTGGCCGAACGCAATTAGAACACAAACATTTTAGAATGAGGAAGTAGTAGTATTTCTCCTATCTCTCTTTGATGTCTATCACCATTGTCATCTTGAAAGCCAGAAAATAAGTCATGAAAATCCTACCGTTGATATAATGAAGCCTTTGCTTGATTGATTGTTGAAATACTGCATAGCCTAATGATTGTTGAAATACTGCATAGCCTAGTGATTGTTGAAATACTGCATAGCCTAGTGATTGTTGAAATACTGCATAGCCTAGTGATTGTTGAAATACTGCATAGCCTAGTGATTGTTGAAATACTGCATAGCCTAGTGATTGTTGAAATACTGCATAGCCTAGTGATTGTTGAAATACTGCATAGCCTAGTGATTGTTGAAATACTGCATAGCCTAGTGATTGTTGAAATACTGCATAGCCTAGTGATTGCCACAGAAGTTCCCAGGGAAATCAGCAGTTAATAAATGGATAATAGGTGTTGATAATAGAATAAATGGGGAGACAGCAGCTATGCTCCACACCTGTATCTCACCCATACTAAAGCTAGCCTGCAGCTAACTGATAATCAACACTCCCATTCACACACTCCCAATTAGCTACCCCTTAACAATTAACAACGGCTAGTAATTACTTGCACTGTTTCCAGAGAGTACCGCTTTAGCCTGTCCAATGAATTGTACAGCACTGGGCGAGGAACAGTGTGTGACGTTTGTGTGTGTGTACTGACACTTTTGTCACCCATAATTCATGTTGATTTGATTTGATTTTTTGTTGCTGCTCAGGTAGTACTGACATCAGCGCTGTGTGTGTGTGGGTACTACAGTACTATAACTGCAATTCCCTAATATCACAGCACCGTGAAAGAAAATTACACATAGCAAAAGCTCTCTTCAATTTTGTAGACAACAAAACACGGTCCCACGTGGCCGCCTGTTTTACAAAGCTATACAGACAGGAAGTATGACAAAGAACAGTGGAAATGGAGTGTGTGTTTTGCGTCTTTGTCTGTCTCTCTGTGTGTGTGTGTGTGTGTGTGTGTGTGTGTGTGTGTGTGTGTGTGTGTGTCAGAGTCGGTACTCTGTTTTATCAGTGTGTTACCAGCCTAGCAGGCTGTCTGTGTGGATGTTTTCTGTCTGTCTGTGTGCTCTCTGATGACAGGCAGGCAGACAGGGCCGGGCTCCTGTTAACACTAGTTATTTTCAGACTACCTTTTAAACGGTTCGGTGGGATACGAACTCAGCAATGGCGAACACAGTAACACAACACAAGATGAGTGGGATCTCGGAGGGACTAAAAGCTCCCGGTTTTATTTAGCTTCCTCTTTACATGGGTTCGTAGTGCAGAGTTTGGGCATACCTCAGGGCAGTTGAAAGCTGTTATTTGCTGCTGTGGCTCTGTGTAGAGTAGACAATAATGTATGAAGGACAGGAGGTGTGACAGATTAATACATTACAGTGACAGAGAAATGGTTCTCTCTCTCACTTGTCGCTCATCGCTCTCCCTCGCGCTCTCTCTCTCTCTCCTTCCCTCCTTTAGATGCCGTCGGTACAGGGCCTGTCCCCCACCAGAGGGCCTGAGTCAGGGGGCAGCAAGGTAACCATCATGGGAGAGAACCTTGGCGCTGGCAGCAGTGTCACCGTCCTCTTTGGGAACCAGACGTGCGAGTTCTACGGGTAAGAGGGAGACCCACCTCGCCCCCTCAGACTGGTTTATTTGTGGTAGTTTAATACATGCTGTTAATACTCTCCTCTGATCTCTCCTGTCATGTTTTCAACAATTATGACTTTCTCAGATAAATATCAATGATCTAACTTTTGCTGTCTTATCCAGTTGGATCTTTTTCTAAGTGAGAGCCCCCTACATTTACAAGATAGCTAGGTGAATCTAGAAGAAAAAGAAACGCACACCTATTTAGGTGAGGTGCTGGCATTTGAGCTCCTAGAGTGTGCGGCTCTCTTTTATTTTATTTTCTAATAAGATAGCTAGGTGAGACAACCACACATCACAGTCCAGTAGTAGGAGGTTGGGACATATTTTCTTTTATTTTATAATAAGATAGCTAGGTGAGACAACCACACATCACAGTCCAGTAGTAGCAAGTTGTATATAGATGTTTTAGTATATACATGTATGTACAGCTTAATAAGGTTTGATGACCCACTGCATCAAACCTCAATAATAATAACCTCCAGACGTCCTTGTGCACCCAGCCTGGGATTTTCCTTCCTTTTTCAGTCACCCTTTTTCTTAGATCTGACTTTTTCAGTTCTCTCTTTCTCTCTCCCACCCTTCCTCTCGCTACCTGTTTTTTCCTGCTCTACCTCTCTCTCCCTACCTCTCTCCATCCCTCCCACCCTCTCCTATCTCTCCCTTTCCTTTCCGATATCTATTTGAAGCGGTGCAGTGGAACAGAAAGGAATAGGTTTCATTGTAACATTGTAAGGTTGAGGAGTCAAGGCAGCTTTAATGAGATCTGGGCTAATTACTAGCCATGTGTTCTCCACTGTGATTCTGACCGTGGAGAGAGAGGAGAGGATGAGAGAAGAGGAGGATGGAGGGTGGCTGATGAACAGAGCTAGTTTCAGGGGGTGAGCAGGTAGTGCAGGGATCCATGGGATGGAGAAAGTGATGAAAGGAGAGACGCAGACATTGACGGTGTGTGTGTGTGCGTGTGCGTGTTCCCTGCAGGCGGACCATGACAGAGATCGTGTGTTACTCTGCTCCCTCCCTGACTGGGGTGGGTTCGGTCCAGATCAGTGTGAGTGTGGACCGGGCCCAGGTCAAGGAGAGCCTGAGCTTCGATTACATTGAGGACCCCACCGTCCAGCGCATTGAGCCAGAGTGGAGCATCGCCAGGTAACACCACCAACACCTCTCCTAAACATGAGGGTAAACAACCACTTGTCCATGTTCCCAGTCCCTCATAGTCAGACCCCATCATCAAACGCAACACTGAAAATTAGTTATTTTTCTTCTAGCATAAGCTAGTTGTGTTAGTGAGTGTCTATAGTTGTGTTAGTGAGTGTCTATAGTTGTGTTAGTGAGTGTCTATAGTTGTGTTAGTGAGTGTCTATAGTTGTGGTAGTGAGTGTCTATAGTTGTGTTAGTGAGTGTCTATAGTTGTGGTAGTGAGTGTCTATAGTTGTGGTAGTGAGTGTCTATAGTTGTGGTAGTGAGTGTCTATAGTTGTGGTAGTGAGTGTCTATAGTTGTGGTAGTGAGTGTCTATAGTTGTGGTAGTGAGTGTCTATAGTTGTGGGTATAGTTGTGTTAGTGAGTGTCTATAGTTGTGGTAGTGAGTGTCTATAGTTGTGGTAGTGAGTGTCTATAGTTGTGTTAGTGAGTGTCTATAGTTGTGGTAGTGAGTGTCTATAGTTGTGGTAGTGAGTGTCTATAGTTGTGGTAGTGAGTGTCTATAGTTGTGGGTATAGTTGTGTTAGTGAGCGGCAATGTTAGTAATGGTAGTGCATTGCTGCAGCATATCCCAGGTAGACAGAGTTTGTAATTAAAGAGAGAGATGATGAGGGGTCCAAGTGTGCAGCAGATATCAGTCAAGGTGGAGTTTATCTGGAAGAGAAGAGAGCAGCAGGTCTTCTCTCTCTCCACTGAGAAACAGACAGAGAGAAGAGATGTGGGACAGAGCTTTGTTTAGTCAAACTTGTTCTTTCTTTTCTGAAATGAGAGCACCGCCCCTTGCCTCAGCCCAGGAGAAAGGAGGTATAGGAGTGTAGCATAGCGTAGTGTAGGGCCGTAGTCGACAGGCAGGCAGATCCTGCTCTAGATGCTGATCTAAATGTTGATCTAGATGCTGATCCCAGATGCTGATCTAGATGCTAATCTAGTGCTCCCAGCCCAGTCACCTAACAGTCCTCAGTGTTACTTCAGTATTTCAGCAACCACTATAACAGTCCCAATCCCTATAACAGGCCAAACAGCTGTAGGGAAGGCCCCTGCTCCGGCACCTGCCCTGTCTCTCCTGTCTGTCTGTCTGTGTTTGTTTTAGCCAAGCCGGCCTTGTTTGTGTTGTATTATCCATTGAGCCACGTAGCTACGACCCCCTCAAACTTGAGCCTGCCAGATCTACTTAAGTTCAGTTAAAATCCTCTTTAATCATTTACTTACCTCAAAAACCTATTATCTTCTGAAAACACTTTTTAAAATTTTTATCTGAGGTAAAAACTTCCGACAAAGGCTTGTGCAGGCAGGACGTTTTGGAGAGGAAGTGTTGTAGTCCGGTGTGTTTGTTTGTAAAACTTTTCTGTGTGTGTGAAACAGCGGCCACACTCCTCTGATGGTGACAGGAACTAATCTGGATGTGGTTCAGGAGCCTAGGATACGCGTCAAGTACGGAGGCCGTGAGTCTGTCAACGTGAGTAGTACTACACACACACACACACACACACACACACACACACACACACATAGATGATGTGGAGGATGATTGAGTCATTCAAATGCTTGTCCTGCTAACCCCCAACCTCCCCACAAACCATATTTCAAATCTCCCTTAATGCTCTAGCTAGTGTCTTAACTTCTTGCGTCGAGCAATCCCGTATCCGGGAGCGTAATCATAGCCTCAAGCTCATTACCATAACGCAACGTTAACTATTCATGAAAATCGCAAATGAAATGAAAGAGATATATTTACTCACAAGCTTAGCCTTTTTTTAACAACACTGTCATCTCAGATTTTCAAAATATGCTTTTCAACCATAGCTACACAAGCATTTGTGTAAGAGTATTGATAGCTAGCATAGCATTAAGCCTAGCATTCAGCAGGCAACATTTTCACAAAAACAAGAAAAGCATTCAAATAAAATAATTTACCTTTGAAGAACTTCGGATGTTTTCAATGAGGAGACTCTCAGTTAGATAGCAAATGTTCAGTTTTTCCCAAAATATTATTTGTGTAGGAGAAATCGCTCCGTTTTGTTCATCACGTTTGGCTAAGAAAAAAAAACGAAAATTGTCATTACAACGCCAAACTTTTTTCCAAATTAACTCCATAATATCGACAGAAACATGGCAAACGTTGTTTAGAATCAATCCTCAAGGTGTTTTTCACATATCTATTCGATGATAAATCATTCGTGGCAGTTGGGTTTCTCCTCTGAAGCAAATGGAAAAATACACGCAGCTGGAGATTACGCAATAATTTCGACGGAGGACACCAAGCGGGCACCTGGTAAATGTAGTCTCTTATGGTCAATCTTCCAATGATATGCCTACAAATACTTCACAATGCTGCAGACACCTTGGGGAAACGACAGAAAGTGTAGGCTCATTCCTGGCGCATTCACAGCCATATAAGGAGACATTGGAACACAGCGTCTTCAAAATCTGGGGCATTTCCTGTTTGAAATTTCATCTTGGTTTCGACTGTAGCATCAGTTCTGTGGCACTCACAGATAATATCTTTGCAGTTTTGGAAACGTCAGAGTGTTTCCTTTCCAAAGCTGTCAATTATATGCATAGTCGAGCATCTTTTCGTGACAAAATATCTTGTTTAAAACGGGAACTTTTTTTTATCCAAAAATTAAAAGAGCGCCCCCTATATCGAATAAGTTAATGGAGCAGATGGAGAGGGGTTCCCATGCAGTATTTAATTAGAGAGTTTTAACACAATCAGGCTCCAGTCTGTCAGGGCCACAGCTCTATACAGTCTTTCTCTAACCTGCTTAGCCTTGTTGTTATGGTTTGAGACTTCAGCCTGAATTTGAATTACCTCAGACACTTTTCTGTAAATCT
Source organism: Oncorhynchus mykiss (assembly GCF_013265735.2). NCBI lineage: Eukaryota > Metazoa > Chordata > Actinopteri > Salmoniformes > Salmonidae > Oncorhynchus > Oncorhynchus mykiss. The sequence continues at coordinate 60,970,993 of NC_048573.1, forward strand.
GGAGTGTAGGAGCAGGTTGGAGGGTGGATGGCTGGTGGGTTTGAGGGTAGGAGCGTGGGGGGCTGGCGGGCAGGGGTGAGAGGGTTGGAGGGCATGGGAAGGGTTGGATGGTGGTGGGTTTGGAAGGCTGGGGAAGACCGGGGGCTGTTCTGTTCCTAGTGGGTTCTAATGGAAGATTAAGTGTTGTCAGAAGGCTTTGTTCAGCATAAAGAGCCCCTCTCTGTATAATCAAGGCCGGGCAGGCGGGGGAATCGTTACAAATTGCATTTATGCTCTAGTCCTCTGGGTACATGTTTAATTAAGGGAATGGTCTTTTTCCAATGTTGAGGTCGGGTGGGTGGTCAGGGTGAAGGTGGGGAGGGCAGAGTAGAGGGAGGGAGGGAAAACAGGTATTGTGGAACAAGTGCTTCATGCCAGGAAATGCAGCGTATCATAAAGACATTTATAGTACAAACTCAAACACAGCACAAACTTTAGGCAGATGCATACTGTACAGTCACAGAAATGATACATGCATACACACACAACACCACCATCATGACCTCGTTCTCAAGTATCTTTTTAATGGTCTTATTATATAATGACTTCCGTCTCACACCTCACTAGAATCTTGCTTTTTGGGTCTCAGATAATCTTTTTAGAGAATCTCTGAACATATTTGTTCCAAAGTAGTGTCTCCATACCTTCTGCATCCACAACCCTCCCCCACTCAGACAGACTGTGGTTCTGAGGTGCCTGTGTTTCTTCATGATTGCTTCAGTACCCAACATCAGAACTGTGCTCTAGGCCAGGGACCTTCAACTACATTTTTTCTTGACCGCAAGAAGCCCAAACATATAATATTTGACTAAAACAATCATTTTAAACCTTGCTTACATTTGTATATGATCACATGTATCTCTTATGTGTAGGAATACTTAGTAAAATTGTAAATCACTTTATTTGCTGGTGTTTTTACGTCCAACAGTAACAAAAAATAATATATATATTTTGTTGGTTAGAAAACTTGGAGGGCCAAATAAAATCACCTGCGTGCCAAATTCAGCCCACGGGCCGCCAGTTTGCAAACCCTTCCCTAGGCTTTTGTTCTACTACATGTCTTCATGTATGGACAATTTCTCCATAAGACCCTTTTATATGAAGAAACCCAGAAGAAACACAGTCATTTTGGTTCTAATGAAAGACAGACTCACTGCTTTATTCACACGAAAAGAACTGGATCAGATCAGTAAGAATTCTTGTAAGCCTCTGAGCTGAAATAGGATTTGACTTGTGTGTGGGTGCTGTCTGCTGTGTCACTCAGGTGAAAGCAGAAAGCTTTGAACGCTCAGCGGCGTTCTCCTTTAAAGTGCAGTCTCACTTCGCCACACACACATACAGAGTGCCTCTCACAGACACTCGGCTCCTCTTTGATTTCCTTGCTCCAGAAGGAGGAGAAGAGAAGAAGCCGCTGTGTGAATTTTTATTAACTGCCTAGGTTACAATTATGGATCTCTTCATCCCTTCCTCTCGTCTTTGTCACAGGGGAAAGGCAAACAGCGCAGCAGCAGCCGTGCAATCAGGGCCCAGCCCAGAGCGGGCCTGTCAAGTCAGCCTTCAAAGTGTCATCTGCCTCCCACTAAATTGCCTCTCAATCTCCCGCCCTCCCTCTTGTCACCTGCACACGATTCTTCACAAAGAAGAAGGCACAGAAAGGGAGACACTGTTTTTCGTGACACGCTCTATACCTGTCACCGGTTCACAACTGAAACATTAATCATTGGCTCTGATTAAAGCAAAAGGTGTATTTTTCCTCTCACAGAACCTAATTTTCTCCTATCTTCTCTTAAAGAATTTCCCCTGCCACATTCTGGCCCATTAAGATGTCTGATGTGATGTCATAATGAAATAGATACAGTAGAGCCTGCTTCCCAAAGTGCACGACTATGGGTCCTAGTAAAAAGTAGTGCACTATATAGGCGAATAGGGTGCCATTTGGGACGCAGGCTTGATTGTCAGAAGTGGAAACGATCAGCAGCATTTTGAGCTGATTAAAAGAGAGAGACATATACATCACTAGGTCTATAGAGCAGTATAGCACCTACAGTCCTTATGCAATCAGACAGCTCTCTTTAGAACTTTGTCCTCCTAGGAAATGGTACATCACCCCCAAGAGGCATACGCTGAGTGTACAAAATATGTCATGAATTGCTGTTACGTACGCCTCTTGGAGGAGGGAACGCAACACCCTGCTACACTCAACTCCCCATGGAGTGAAAGAGGTATGTGATTGTAGGTGCGGGTAAGGGTGACAGCGGCAGAGAATATTACCGGTTACAGGGAATTTATTTCCTTAACACAGGAGGTGGGGAGGGTCTGGACGGAACCAAAGCAAAGAAAGTAAAAGTTAGACCCCTCTCCTACCTTACCTGCCTACCCTCTACCTACCCGCCTACCTACCCTCTACCTACCTACCTACCTGCCCTCTACCTACCTACCTACCTACCTACCTACCTGCCTACCCTCTACCTACCCGCCTACCTACCCTCTACCTACCTACCTACCTGCCCTCTACCTACCTACCTGCCCTCTACCTACCTACCTACCTACCCTCTACCTACCTACCTGCCTACCCACCTGCCTACCCTCTACCTACCTACCTACCTACCCACCACCTACCTAGCTACCCTCTACCTACCCTCTACCTACCTAGCTACCCACCTACCCTCTACCTACCTATCCACCTACCCTCTACCTACCTAGCTACCCTCTACCTACCTATCCACCTACCCTCTACCTACCCTCTACCTACCTAGCTACCCTCTACCTACCTATCCACCTACCCTCTACCTACCTATCCACCTACCTAGCTACCCACCTACCCTCTACCTACCTACCCACCCACCCTCTACCTACCCTCTACCTAGCTACCCTCTACCTACCTATCCACCTACCCTCTACCTACCTAGCTACCCTCTACCTACATATCCACCTACCCTCTACCTACATATCCACCTACCCTCTACCTACCTACCTACCTACCTACCCTCTACCTACCCACCTACCCTCTACCTACCCTCTACCTACCCACCTACCCTCTACCTACCCTCTACCTACCCACCTACCCTCTACCTACCCACCTACCCTCTACCTATCCACCTACCCTCTACCTATCCACCTACCCTCTACCTATCCACCTACCCTCTACCTATCCACCTACCCTCTACCTATCCACCTACCCTCTACCTATCCACCTACCCTCTACCTATCCACCTACCCTCTACCTATTCACCTACCCTCTACCTATTCATCTACCCTCTACCTATTCATCTACCCTCTACCTATTCATCTACCCTCTACCTATTCATCTACCCTCTACCTACCCTCTACCTATCCACCTACCCTCTACCTATCCACCTACCCTCTACCTACCTAACTACCTACCCTCTACCTACCTACCCTTTTAGCACCTTTGCCCCTAACCAAAATACAGGGGGTGGTCCGCCCAGGTCTTAACTAGCGTGCATAGACAGTAAATACTACGGGTTATGTATGCCCGCAGGCCTCTTGCCTAAGCACTCCCAAGATGCCTTCCCCTTCCTCCCCTGGGAACAAATGAAACAGAATGATTAATAACTTACAGTGAACAATTTCACTAATCCAAAACACTGACTCCTTTTGGCGCACACATACCTCAGAAGTAGCAGCTACAAAAAAAAGACTTTCAACAAAACTGAGCAACAACCAACACAGGACATCACAGAAGCTCTCTCTCCTGATAAAGGAACACTGGCTTTTATCTGGCCGGAGAAGGAGTTGGTAAATGAAAACAGCTGTTTCCCCTGACGAGGGGGAGGGGTCAGAGCTCCAATCGTCGATGGGGCCGATCAATCGGCTGCTTAGAATCCAGGAAGCCATTTCCTGAAATACACACATACAAACACATACAAACCCAAAACAACACAGAAACTGGGGAATGTAACAATTGCTCTTTCTATGACAGATTGACCAGGTGAATCCAGTTGAAAGTTATTATTCCTTATTAATGCCACTTCAATCCATGTAGATGAAGGGGAGGAGACAGGTCAAAGAAGGATTTCTAAGCTTTGAGACAGTTGAGACATGTGTGCCATTCAGAGGGTGAATGAGCAAGACAGCATATCTAAGTGCATTTGAACGGGGTATGGTAGTAGGTGCCAGGCTCACCGGTTTGAGTTTGTCAAGAACTGCAACGCTGCTGGGTTTTTCATGCTCAACATTTTCGTGTGTGTATCAAGAATGGTCCACCACCCAAAGGACATCCAGCCAGATTGACACAACTGTGGAAAACATTGGAGTCAACATGTGCCAGCATCCGTGTGGAACGCTTTCCATGCCCTGACGAATTGAGGCTGTTGTGAGGGCAAAAGGGAGTGCAACTCAATATTAGGACGGTGTTCCTAATGTTTTGTCCACTCAGTCTATAATGAACACTCAGATAGAATGAAGGAATATACGGTTACTCCACTATAGATACATCCTGCTCCCTCTCAATTACATCATGATAAAGGCTTGGTTAATAACCTCTCAGCTCCTACGTCTTCTAGTCTTGTCAGGTTATTTTCTCCTCATCCACTATGTCTGCACCATCCATCCATCCCCTCCTCTCTCAACTCTCCATCCATCCATCCATACGACTAATATCAGAGCCATATTGTCAGAATGAACAGCTGGTGGAAACAAAGAGGACATGGAAGGAAATGGATGTGGGGTAGGATTGATGTCAGCTACTAATATCAGTCATTGGCCAGAATATTGCTCACATAATCTTTGACCCTTGACCTAACAGAGCTGTCTCCTCTCTTGTACTCATGACCCCTGAAGCCCATTTCCTCTACTGCCTCCCTCTCTCCAAGTCAGAGACCTGGCGCAGGGTGCCTGGGCTGAGTGGGCTGCTGCAGACTGCAGTAGATTCTGCTAATGAATTCAACCAGAGGGCCTAGACTGTGAACTGCTGTACAACGTACTACTCCATCCTCATCCAGTGCCTGTCAGGAGGCAAGATTCAAATGATTTCATAGCTGTTGCCCTAGAGCAACTGTATACTGGATGATGAAAGGGATAAATACTAAGGACCGACAGGACCGATAGGACTGATTGGACTGATTGGACTGATAGCTAAGGAACAATATTTGCTGAAAATAAATGTTTCATAATTCATTTAAATGTGTACTAGTCTGGTTGGAGTAGAATACCTGAGGCTTTTCTAAGATTGTGGGTGGCAAGATAATTATTATCTGCTCCGTCATAGTAGCCTATACGAGCCCTGAGATGATTGACAGCATGATATGGCTGCACATCTTGGGACTCAGATACACCATTTCCCTCATCACTACCCATATAAAACCCTATGCTGTTTTTCATCACTACCCATATAAAACCCTATGCTGTTTTTCCTCACTACCCATATAAAACCCTATGCTGTTTTTCCTCACTACCCATATAAAACCCTATGCTGTTTTTCATCACTATCCATATAAAACCCTATGCTGTTTTTCCTCACTACCCATATAAAACCCTATGCTGTTTTTCCTCACTACCCATATAAAACCCTATGCTGTTTTTCATCACTATCCATATAAAACCCTATGCTGTTTTTCCTCACTACCCATATAAAACCCTATGCTGTTTTTCATCACTATCCATATAAAACCCTATGCTGTTTATCTTCACTACCCAGACATAGCCAGTATTTCCCCCTTCACTACCCTGACGTAGCCAGTATTTCTCCCTTCACTACCCTGACGTAGCCAGTATTTCTCCGTTCACTACTCTGACATAGCCAGTATTTCTCCCTTCACTACCCTGACATAGCCAGTATTTCCCCCTTCACTACCCTGACGTAGCCAGTATTTCCCCCTTCACTACTCTGACATAGCCAGTATTTCCCTCTTCACTACTCTGACGTAGCCAGAATTTCCCCCTTCACTACCCTGACGTAGCCAGTATTTCCCCCTTCACTACCCTGACGTAGCCAGTATTTCCCTCTTCACTACCCAGACATAGCCAGTATTTCCCCCTTCACTACCCTGACATAGCCAGTATTTCCCCCTTCACTACCCTGACGTAGCCAGTATTTCCCTCTTCACTACTCTGACATAGCCAGTATTTCCCCCTTCACTACTCTGACATAGCCAGTATTTCCCCCTTCACTACCCTGACATAGCCAGTATTTCCCCCTTCACTACCCTGACGTAGCCAGTATTTCCCTCTTCACTACCCTGACATAGCCAGTATTTCCCCCTTCACTACTCTGACGTAGCCAGTATTTCCCCCTTCACTACTCTGACATAGCCAGTATTTCCCTCTTCACTACCCAGACATAGCCAGTATTTCCCCCTTCACTACTCTGACATAGCCAGTATTTCTCCCTTCACTACTCTGACATAGCCAGTATTTCCCCCTTCACTACCCTGACATAGCCAGTATTTCCCTCTTCACTACCCAGACATAGCCAGTATTTCCCCCTTCACTACTCTGACATAGCCAGTATTTCTCCCTTCACTACCCTGACATAGCCAGTATTTCCCCCTTCACTACCCTGACATAGCCAGTATTTCCCCCTTCACTACCCTGACATAGCCAGTATTTCCCCCTTCACTACCCTGACATAGCCAGTATTTCCCCCTTCACTACTCTGACGTAGCCAGTATTTCCCTCTTCACTACTCTGACATAGCCAGTATTTCCCCCTTCACTACTCTGACATAGCCAGTATTTCCCCCTTCACTACCCTGACGTAGCCAGTATTTCCCTCTTCACTACTCTGACATAGCCAGTATTTCCCCCTTCACTACCCTGACGTAGCCAGTATTTCCCTCTTCACTACTCTGACATAGCCAGTATTTCCCCCTTCACTACTCTGACATAGCCAGTATTTCCCTCTTCACTACCCAGACATAGCCAGTATTTCCCCCTTCACTACTCTGACATAGCCAGTATTTCCCCCTTCACTACCCTGACATAGCCAGTATTTCCCTCTTCACTACCCTGACATAGCCAGTATTTCCCCCTTCACTACCCTGACATGGGCAGTATTTCCCCCTTCACTACTCTGACATAGCCAGTATTTCCCTCTTCACTACCCTGACATAGCCAGTATTTCCCCCTTCACTACCCTGACATAGCCAGTATTTCCCTCTTCACTACCCTGACATAGCCAGTATTTCCCCCTTCACTACCCTGACATGGGCAGTATTTCCCCCTTCACTACTCTGACATAGCCAGTATTTCCCCCTTCACTACCCTGACATAGCCAGTATTTCCCTCTTCACTACCCTGACATAGCCAGTATTTCCCCCTTCACTACCCTGACATGGGCAGTATTTCCCCCTTCACTACTCTGACATAGCCAGTATTTCCCCCTTCACTACCCTGACATAGCCAGTATTTCCCCCTTCACTACCCAGATGTAGCCAGTATTTCCCCCTTCACTACTCAGACAGCCAGTATTTCCCCCTTCACTACCCTGATGTAGCCAGTATTTCCCCCTTCACTACTCAGACATAGCCAGTATTTCCCCCTTCACTACCCTGACATAGCCAGTATTTCCCTCTTCACTACCCTGACATAGCCAGTATTTCCCCCTTCACTACCCAGGCGTAGCCAGTATTTCCCCCTTCACTACCCTGACGTAGCCAGTATTTCCCCCTTCACTACCCTGACATAGCCAGTATTTCCCTCTTCACTACCCTGACATAGCCAGTATTTCCCCCTTCACTACCCTGACGTAGCCAGTATTTCCCCCTTCACTACCCTGACGTAGCCAGTATTTCTCCCTTCACTACCCTGACATAGCCAGTATTTCCCCCTTCACTACCCTGACATAGCCAGTATTTCCCCCTTCACTACTCTGACATAGCCAGTATTTCCCCCTTCACTACCCTGACATAGCCAGTATTTCTCCCTTCACTACCCTGACGTAGCCAGTATTTCTCCCTTCACTACCCTGACGTAGCCAGTATTTCTCCCTTCACTACCCTGACATAGCCAGTATTTCCCCCTTCACTACCCTGACATAGCCAGTATTTCCCCCTTCACTACTCTGACATAGCCAGTATTTCCCCCTTCACTACCCTGACATAGCCAGTATTTCTCCCTTCACTACTCTGACGTAGCCAGTATTTCCCTCTTCACTACTCTGACGTAGCCAGTATTTCCCCCTTCACTACCCTGACGTAGCCAGTATTTCCCCCTTCACTACTCTGACATAGCCAGTATTTCCCCCTTCACTACTCTGACGTAGTCAGTATTTCCCCCTTCACTACCCTGACGTAGCCAGTATTTCCCCCTTCACTACTCTGACATAGCCAGTATTTCCCCCTTCACTACTCTGACATAGCCAGTATTTCCCCCTTCACTACCCTGACATAGCCAGTATTTCTCCCTTCACTACCCTGACATAGCCAGTATTTCCCCCTTCACTACCCTGACGTAGCCAGTTTTTCCCCCTTTACTACCCTGACATAGCCAGTATTTCCCCCTTCACTACTCAGACATAGCCAGTATTTCCCCCTTTACTACCCTGACGTAGCCAGTATTTCCCCCTTTACTACCCTGACATAGCCAGTATTTCCCCCTTCACTACCCTGACATAGCCAGTATTTCCCCCTTTACTACCCTGACGTAGCCAGTATTTCCCCCTTCACTACCCTGACATAGCCAGTATTTCCCCCTTTACTACCCTGACGTAGCCAGTATTTCCCCCTTCACTACCCTGACATAGCCAGTATTTCCCCCTTCACTACTCAGACAGCCAGTATTTCCCCCTTCACTACCCTGACGTAGCCAGTATTTCTCCCTTCACTACTCTGACATAGCCAGTATTTCTCCCTTCACTACCCTGACATAGCCAGTATTTCTCCCTTCACTACCCTGACATTGCCAGTATTTCCCCCTTCACTACCCTGACGTAGCCAGTATTTCCCCCTTCACTACCCTGACATAGGCAGTATTTCCCCCTTCACTACCCTGACATAGCCAGTATTTCCCCCTTTACTACCCTGACGTAGCCAGTATTTCCCCCTTCACTACCCTGACATAGCCAGTATTTCCCCCTTCACTACTCAGACAGCCAGTATTTCCCCCTTCACTACCCTGACGTAGCCAGTATTTCTCCCTTCACTACTCTGACATAGCCAGTATTTCCCCCTTCACTACCCTGACATAGCCAGTATTTCTCCCTTCACTACCCTGACATTGCCAGTATTTCCCCCTTCACTAGCCTGACGTAGCCAGTATTTCCCCCTTCACTACCCTGACATAGGCAGTATTTCCCCCTTCACTACCCTGACATAGCCAGTATTTCTCCCTTCACTACCCTGACATTGCCAGTATTTCCCCCTTCACTACCCTGACGTAGCCAGTATTTCCCCCTTCACTACCCTGACATACCTAGTATTTCCCCCTTCACTACCCTGACATAGGCAGTATTTCTCCCTTCACTACCCTGACATAGCCAGTATTTCTCCCTTCACTACCCTGACATAGCCAGTATTTCCCCCTTCACTACTCTGACATAGCCAGTATTTCCCCCTTCACTACCCTGACATGGGCAGTATTTCTCCCTTCACTACCCTGACATAGGCAGTATTTCCCCCTTCACTACCCTGACATAGCCAGTATTTCCCCCTTCACTACCCTGACATAGCCAGTATTTCCCCCTTCACTACCCTGACATAGCCAGTATTTCCCCCTTCCCTACCCTGACATAGCCAGTATTTCCCCCTTCACTACCCTGACATAGCCAGTATTTCCCCCTTCACTACCCTGACATAGCCAGTATTTCCCCCTTCCCTACCCTGACATAGCCAGTATTTCTCCCTTCCCTACCCTGACATAGCCAGTATTTCCCCCTTCACTACCCTGACATAGCCAGTATTTCCCCCTTCCCTACCCTGACATAGCCAGTATTTCTCCCTTCCCTACCCTGACATAGCCAGTATTTCCCCCTTCACTACCCTGACATAGCCAATATTTCCCCCTTCACTACCCTGACATAGCCAGTATTTCCCCCTTCACTACCCTGACCACTAACCTTATAGGCACTAAGCTCGGTGTCTTATTCTGACTGGTCTCTTTAGATCTACATACATCACATTAAATCACATCCAAGTCATGGCTGAGTCTTATATGACAGCCTTTCTCAGAAGACAGGATTCAGGGAGAGGGAGACATGATTTCTCACCGCCCCAAACACACAGAGTATTGAAGGAGTGTGTTAAAAACATGCAGCATCCTTCCACCTATCTAGCCCAGCTCTGAACAGATGGTAGTGGGAGCCATACTGTACTGCAGTTGACTTGCAAATGCATTGCTGTTCCGTTGTGTTCCAACCAAGACAGAGACAGACAGGCAGAGTGGGATGCTGTGGTGGCGTCTGTGCCTCTCTGTAACACACCACTGTTAAAACATGGAGACTACAGCAACATTGAACTTTTACTTTTTACTGTCTCAATGTGTGAGAGAAATCAAGTGTATTCGTAGCTATTAAAAAAGCTTATTTGCTCAAAACTATGACAGTGAATTAGTGTTTATTTGCAGTTAAAAAGGGACTTATTGGCCAGAATGTTTTAAGTTAATAAGTAAATACATTCACAAGCAGCTTTTGATAATAATAGCACACGATAAGAACAGTGTATACATGAGGTTTTTCAGTATTTGTTCTATAACTGTCATCTATTCTAAGCTTTCTCTGTAATATATAATAGGATTACTGTAGAAGATTCTTGGAGAAAATGTGTCAGCAGAGCTAATGTGTGTGTGTCTCTCTCTCTCTCTCTCTCTCCTTCCCTTTCTCTCTCTCTCTCTCTCTCTCTCTCTCTCTCTCTCTCCCCCCTTCTCTCTCCTCCCCCCTCCCCCCTCTCTCCTTCCCCTCTCTCTCTCCTTCCCCTCTCTCCCCCCCTCTCTCTCTCTCTCCTTCTCCTCTCTCTCTCTCTCTCTCGCTATCTCTCTCTCTCCTTCCTCTCTCTCACTCTGTCTCTGTCTCTGTCTCTCTCTCTTTCTCTCTCTCTCTCTGTCTCTCTCTTTCTCTCTCTCTATCTCTCTCTCTCTCTCTCTCTCTCTCTCTCTCTCTCTCTCTCTCTCACTGACATGCAAACTTAGACTGTAGATGTACAATGTCACTACACTGCGGGAGTAGAGGGAGTGTTCAGACCTTGTAATGTGGGCTATTATACAGACATCGAGTCCAGCCGCAGCAGCACACATGGCGACAGCTGTAATGTGGGAACTGTGTTTCGTTTAACCCAGTAGCAGAGCCGACTTCCTGCTGAACCCAACCCAGTCCTCCACGGGCCTCCAGCAGGACCAGCCCAAAGACTAAGTTACCATACAGCGAGCCACTTAATAATGCATCCTACGATTCCTTCCTGCATGGGGAAGAATGGGAATACTCTTGTACTCTGCAGTTCTACCTCAAAGAGCATGGTTGTGGTAACTAAGACAATTCTCACTCTGTACACTAGAGGTGGGAGCAAGCCACTATTATTCACAAGCAATCACAAGGTCCGAGTCTCAAGTTGAGTTCCAAGTAAAATGGGTCCAAGTCATGCATTGTAAGAGCAAGTCAAGTGGAGTCCAGTCACAAGTTTAAGTCAAGTAAAACAAATCTATACATGTAACTACAAATCTGTGTCTATTTATTGAGGCTATCAGATGGCCCTTTTTATGATATTGTCTAGAAAATATTTTGATTAGCGTATGTAATTGTAAAATAGTGATAAAGGCATGAAATCAGCAGAAGGCAGGGCAGGTTGACTTCATCAGAGTGAAGATTTATTTGCTGGTCTTGGTGATCCAATGGTGAAAGCGTCATAGCATACAAAATATACAAGTAGATTTACCAAATGTACACAGGCAATAGCCCAAAAGAAATAGCCTCTGTATCAGGCTTAACCTGCCCTATCTGAACGAACACTGCTCTAGACTAGAGCATAGGACAACAGGTAAGAGGTGTGGTACTCTGCTGGCGCTACAGAGCTTTGAAGACATTTGGCTCTAATTTAAGTTTCTGCTGAGAGTGAAGGAAAGAGTGAGAGAGGCTCCGGCAGCAGCAGGAGTGCAGCACAGTAATCTATTGTGTTCCTCTACTGTTCGTAGTGCTGAAGCTTGTTCCCTCACATGGAAAATGTCTGCTCCTGGGCATACAGATGGAAAATATCTGCTCCTGGGCATACAGATGGAAATGAATATCATTCAAGAAGCCATGACTTCACCTCAACCTGCCAGATTGGATATATGACCAAGTGATTGGGGGATATCCCCTCATGCCCCCCTGTCCTCTTACATGTCTTAGCTTGAGGCTCCCTCAGAGCTACAGGAGACATTTTATGAAAACTGAAAACGTACTGTCTCTGAAAGTAATAATATTTCATTGGATGAATGTACAGTATATAGCACGTTTCTAACAGCTGCTGTACTTACTTTAGTAGGAGAAACTCACCTCAACCACCACCAATGTGTTGCACCCACCTGGGTGATGCATGGTGACCATGCTTGTGGCAGAATGCTCATCACACATCAGCTGGAGAGGTGAGGAGTGATATAGGCCAATTAGGAATGAGGAGGTTGATATGAATGAATGGGGCCAGGTTGGGAATTTAGCCTTGACACCAGGGTTAACACCCCTACTCTTACAATAAGTGCAAGGGATTTTTAATGACCACAGAGAGTCAGGACACCCATACGAAAGACAGCAACCTATACAGGGCAATGTCCCCTTCACTGCAATCTCCTTAAACCAGAGCGAAGAGTGCCCCCTACTGGCCCCCCAACACCACTTCCAGCAGCATCTGGTCTATCATCCAGGGACCAACCCTGCTTAACATCAGAGGCAAACCAGCAGTGGTATGCAGGGTGATATGCTGCTGGCTGTGCTTGATTTGCACATTATCAGCCTTAAGCACTTAGCTATGCCAGTGTGTGCTATTGTATTAAGTGTAACATTCAATAAACTCTCGACTTTACATGGTATTACAGTAGGTGGTTGATACGCTATATGGTATGAATATACTCGTTCAGCTTTTAGAATGAAAAGAGTAAAGCCAGACGGTCTGTCTCACCTCATCCCGCTTGACTTGCTCATGTCTCATGTCTCATATTGGAGGGCTTAGATTATTAGAGCATGATGGCTGGCTAGTGTGGATCCCTTCAGTAGCCTGGTTCCATCTTTTGGTGAATAAAGTATCTCAAGAGCTAATGTGTGTCTCTCTCTCTCTCTCTCTCTCTCTCTCTCTCTCTCTCTCTCTCTCTCTCCTTCACCTCTCTCTCTTTCCTTCACCTCTTACTCTCTCTCGCTCTCTCTCTCCTTCACCTCTCTCTCTCTCTCTCTCTCTCTCTACTTCACCGCTCTCTCTCTTTCTCTCTCTTTCCCTCCCTCTCGCAGATGTGTAAGGTTCTGAATAGCACCAGTATGAGTTGCGTTGCTCCGTCCCTGGTGGCAGAGTACCATCCAGGCCTGGACACTGTCAAACATGCTGATGAGTTTGGCTTTATCTTCAACAACGTCCAGACTCTGCTAGTCTATAACAACACCAACTTCCTCTACTACCCCAACCCATACTTTGAACCTCTCAGCACCAATGGGGTCCTGGAGCAGAAGCCTGGCTCGCCCATCATTCTCAAGGTATGGGAGCTTACTGAGATTGTAATCAATCAATCAAATGGATGGATAAAGCTCTGTAAAGGACAGCACTTAGATAGCAACCCGGACTAGCCCTAGCTTGTAGAAACCAAGAGAGGGTTTAGGTTATTTGAATGTCATTTTATAACTGTGTCATCATTACTGCACCATAACAACCAATGATTATTTTTGAGGGGCTTCATATTACCTTAGTTGAGCTTTGCTATGTTTCCCCCTCCTTATCCCCCTCCTCTCCCCCACAGGGCAAAAACCTGGTGCCCCCAGCCTCAGGGGGGGTGAAGCTCAACTACACTGTACTGATTGGGGAGACCCCCTGCTCAGTCACTGTGTCTGAGACCCAGCTGCTGTGTGAGCCCCCCAACCTCACGGGCCAGTACAAAGTCATGGTACCTCAATCAGTCTGTCCAAGTACACACACAACAACACAGAAACACACACTGAAACAGACACTGACAAACACACACACACAGACGCACACCATCTCCTCCTGTCTCTCTTTTCTGTCTCTGTGTGTCAGAGTGTCTGTGATTTATTTTCCATAACGTTTGACCTGTAAACTCCATTATTTTTGCACTTGTGGTTGTTCATTCAGCTGAGAGAAACAGGTCAAAGACACGGCAGTGTAACTGGGCTCTGGCTGTCAAAAGGTTCTGCAAGAATCCACTGCAATTATTTCTACCAGTCTTCTCACTTATTGAGTTCAAGCCCCCAGAACTTCACTCTTCACTGTCCTCCATGTCGGGGTGTCTGGGTGTCTGGGTGGGTGTGTCTATGCACACTGTGTCTGTGTGCTGTATGGGTTTATTTAACTGAATCGAACTGTGTGTGTGTGTGTGTGTGTGTGCCTGTGTGTTTGTTATGTGTGTGTGTTTGCATGTGTGTGTTTAATATACTTTGTGTGTGTGTGTGTGTGTGTTTGCATGTGTGTATGTTTAATATACTGTGTGTGTGTGTGTGTGTGTGTGTGTGTGTGTGTGTGTGTGTGTGTGTGTACGTATGTTTAATATACTGTGTGTGTACGTATGTTTAATATACTATGGGTGTGCATGTTTAATATACTGTGTGTGTGTGTTTAATATACTGTGTGTGTGTTTTAATATACTGTGTGTGTATATATATCAGGTCCAGGTGGGCGGTCTCCACGTATCTCCAGGGGCGGTCCACATCCTGTCAGACAGCCTGCTCACCCTTCCCGCCATCGTCTCCATCGCCGCCGGCGGAGGCCTTCTCCTTATCATCGTCATCCTCGTCCTCATCGCATACAAACGCAAGTCGCGGGAGAATGACCTCACCCTGAAGCGCCTGCAGATGCAGATGGACAACCTGGAGTCCCGGGTCGCCCTGGAGTGCAAGGAAGGTGAGTAACACTTTATTTAGATAACAAAATAACCACAGACTATTAGTTGGCTATCAGTAACATTGAAATGCATCTAGGGAAACATCCATAGACATTCAGCAAATAAACCACATACTATTAGTTGCAACTCTCACAAACTAACCCTGGTCTAGACTGTGTAGTGCTAGGCAAAAACTTAGGGTTACGGAAGGTCAGTTCAGCCCAGAGTCGCTAATCATGTACACTAGCCTATATCCTTATCCTCCATCAGCAACAAAGTCATGTCATCACAGGTACAGAAACTGAAATCAGTCTCTCAAAATGTCTGTGAAGAGTTAAGCAATTATGTTTGGTCCTCTTCTGCTCTACATAGCTATTTTGAGACACTTTGATTCCAGTTTCCTTGTAGGGTTTAAGACTGAGCTAGCTAGCTGGGCTCCACTAAGGCATGTTATAATCACATGAAAGACACACATTGATGCTTCTGTGTAATAAGTAAATAACTGGTGGTATGTGTTGTATAATGTAATACAAGTTATTGTGAATCTGGGTTAGTGAGTCAGTCTCTGCTGTTTAGTTGACCCTGTTTTTGATGCTGATCGTGGCACACTAAATGCACATGGTGCTTATATATCGCTAGCACACACTGGCTTACACAAACACACACACACACACTCACACACACACACACACACAGGCACACACACACACAGGCACACACACACTGGGTCACACACACTGGCTCACACACACTGGCTCACACACACACTGGCTCACACACACACTGGCTCACACACACTGGCTCACACACACTGACTTACACACACTGACTTACACACACTGACTTACACACACTGGCTTACACACACTGACTTACACACACTGACTTACACACACTGACTTACACACACTGACTTACACACACTGACTTACACACACTGACTTACACACACTGACTTACACACACTGACTTACACACACTGGCTTACACATACTGACTTACACACACTGACTTACACACACTGGCTCACACACACTGACTTACACACACTGACTTACACACACTGGCTCACACACACTGACTTACACACACTGACTTACACACACTGACTTACACACACTGACTTACACACACTGACTTACACACACTGACTCACACACACTGACTCACACACACTGGCTTACACACACTGGCTTACACACACTGACTTACACACACTGACTTACACACACTGGCTTACACACACTGACTTACACACAGTGGCTCACACACAGTGGCTCACACACACACTGGCTCACACACACACTGACTTACACACACTGACTTACACACACTGACTTACACACACTGGCTTACACACACTGATTAAACACACTGTTTCAGTCTGTGTGTGTGTGGCAGTGTCTGTTTCAGAGTTTGTTGTAAAGGCATGGCCTCATTTGAGATTGTTAGGCAGGCCTCGTTAAATCCTAATAAATCTGTGTTGGTGCTGAGCTCTGCTGCCCTACACATACACACACACACACACACACACCCCTGGTGGGCCATAGTACAGACAGGGCACGCTTCTGTTCACTGCACCAGCTGACCTTTGAACCTTGGGCCCAGAGGAAGAACAGGCAAGTTACTGTATGTATTCCCTCCAGCTAGCCTGAAGACAGCTTTACCACTCAGAATTACAGCACATAGAATAACTCTAACATACAGAATTACAGCACATAGGGTAACTACAACATACAGAATTGCAGCATTTAGAATAACTCCAACATACAGAATTACAGCACATAGAATAACTCTAACATACAGAATTACAGCACATAGAGTAACTCCAACATACAGAATTACAGCACATAGAACAACAACAGCATATAGAATAACTCTAACATACAGAATTACAGCACATAGAATAACAACAACATACAGAATTACAGCACATAGAATAACTCTAACATACAGAAATACAGCACATAGAATAACTCTAACAAACATAATTACAAAGATAGGACATATAGAAGACTTAGTATACTAGAAGGTTATATCCTCTAAATGTCATTGTCTTGTTTCTCTGGGTTGTGTCAGGGCTGTGGCAGAGTAGAGAGGTTCATAGTGAGGTCTGCTCTATGTCTGTTGTAGTGCCCAGCTGGGGGGTGTGAACAGAGCTGAACAGCACACAGCTACATGGGGCTTATAGAGCTAAAGCCCTGGACACATACAGACAGACAGACAGATACTCTAAGCAGACACACACACAGGCGAGGAGACACACCGAAGGGTCATGTTTTAAACAGCATCTGTGTTCAGGAAGAGTGTAGTGCACCAAGGGTGGATTTCGAGGGGCAGCTAGGTACCTGGGTTCCCCTCCAGGGGTGTATGCCTGATCCCTGGGCCCTGGGCTGGGCTAGCAGGGGTGTTGGGGAGCAGGCTGTAGGCATGGGGGAGATATGACTGTGATTGGCTGCAGAGAGGCTAAGGGGACAACCGCAGGGCAGAGCAAGGCCCAGCAGGACTCAGTTAAGGGACCAATTAACCAGCTCTCACCTGCAGCCCCTAACAGCAGGGAACACACCGGAGCTCAGATACTGTACAGTACAGCCAATTTACTGGCCACCAGAAGGGTGTGTGTGTGTGTGTGTGTGTGTGTGTGGGAGGTGGGAGGTGGGGTCACCATAGCTAGTGGGCGTACATACTAATACATGGAGATCTATGGTTTCAATTAAACCAGCAGGTCTGAAATCAGTTGATCCATACTAACAGTGCGGTTAATTTCTCCTCTCTCTACCAACCTCCTCCAGCTTTTGCTGAGCTGCAGACGGACATCAACGAGCTGACCAGTGATCTGGACAGAGCTGGTATCCCCCACCTGGACTACCGGACCTATGCCATGAGAGTCCTTTTCCCTGGCATCGAGGACCACCCTGTTCTCAGAGAACTGGAGGTATGGAGAGAGAAAGATGGAGAGAAAAAGTAGACAAAGAAAAGTATGGAGGGGGGATGGGAGAGGGAAAGAGAAATGAGGAAAGGAGAGACAGAGTGAGGAAAAGGAGAGTGAGAGAGAGCTTCCACTCCACCCCTGCAGCATGCCCTCCATAAGCACCACAGTGCCAGGGGGAAACTGACACTCGTGTGTCGTTCTGCCTCTCTGGCCTCTCTCTCACACACACACACACACACGCAGGTCCCAGTACAGTATCCCGACGTGCGTCTATTTCACCCACTAGCGCGTCCTTCATCAGGAGTAATGAAGTGGGTAATGTCCTGTTCGCTGGCAGCCCTGAGACCTCCTCTACTTGGGACAGACTGACTGAAACACACTCCACAGAGTCCCTTTAATACACTGCTATTCTTTATAGAGGAGTACAGGGTGGGTGTGAGTTGCTGGATGAGTTGACTTATTAGGGTACATGGGTAACAGGACAACGTATGCAGGCTTATTAGGGTCAGCCTGTTGACTGTAGGAGGGTGATATGGTGTGATAGTGGGAGGAATAAAGGTCCAATAGGAACAGCAGAAAGTACTGTATGCTAGCGCCTCACAATGCCCCTTTATGATCAACTGAGCGTAAGAAAAGCAGTAGTGCAGTTCTGTCACGCATGGAACAATCTGGGTGTGTATGAAGTTGTTTAAAGTAGAACTCGTAGCACAGAAACCATGTGTTGTCATGTGGCATGTTAACCCTTTGTATCCTGTCCTGTATGTCCTAGGTGTCAGGTAACGGCCAGCTGAGCACAGAGAAGGCTCTGAAACTTTTCGCTCAGCTCATCAACAACAAGGTGTTTCTGCTAACCTTCATCAGAACTCTGGAGCTCCAGCGCTCCTTCTCCATGCGTGACCGCGGCAACGTGGCGTCTCTCATCATGACTGCGCTGCAGGGCAAACTGGAGTACGCCACCGACGTGCTCAAACACCTGCTCTCTGACCTCATCGACAAGAACCTGGAGAGCAAGAACCACCCTAAACTACTGCTGCGCAGGTAAGAGACATACAGTTTCATACACACTTGTACATGTACACACACATGCATAAACATTTACACTTTCACACACACAGATGCATTATGCATGTATGCACAGACACACACATCTATGCACACACATGCAGTATGAGCACATCTGCTGTGGGCAGAATGGGAGGGGAAGTAGAGATAGTGGAGGTGGAAAACAGTGGGAGGATGTTGTTAATAGATAGGTGGAGTGTGGATCAGAGAGGTGCATTCTACCACTTGTATTGATTCCATTCATCAAAAGTCGTAATATGTCATATGTAATATGTACTTCATTTACAATGGCAAGATATGAATTTCTAGCAACAAGTACTTGTTTAGTATCCTTTGAATTATGAGCCAAGATAGAGAGTTGTAGTCTCATCTCTCTCTCTCTTTCTCTCTCTCTCTCTCTCTCTCTCTCTCTCTCTTTCTCTCTCTCTCTCTCTCGCTCTCTCTCTTTCTCTTCAATTTAAGGGCTTTATTGGCATGGGAAACATATGTGAAGTAGATAATAAACAAAAGTGAAATAAACAATGAAAATGAACAGTAAATATTACACTCACAAAAGTTCCAAAAGAATAAAGACATTACAAATGTCATATTATTTGCAAATAGTTAAAGTACAAAGGGGAAAATAAATAAACATAAATATGGGTTGTATTTGGTGTTTGTTCTTCACTGGTTGCCCTTTTGTGGCAACAGATCACAAATGTTGCTGCTGTGATGGTACACTGTCATATTTCACCCAGTAGATATGGGAGTTTATCAAAATTGCGTTTGTTTTTTAATTCTTTGTGGGTCTGTTTAATCTGAGGGAAATATATGTCTCTAATATGGTCATACATTGGGCAGGAGGTTAGGATGTGCAGCTCAGTTTCCACCTCGTTTTTTGGGCAGTGTGCACATAGCCTGTCTTCTCTCAATAGCAAGGCTATGCTCACTGAGTCAGTTACAGTGGTCTGTCTCTCTCTCTCTCTCACCCCCCCATCCCAATCTCAATCAGTCTGAGAGTACACGACTGTACCACTGTCAGTCTCACTTATCCACTGAGCTCTGGCTCCTCATCAAACATTCAGCAGTAGCTTCTACTTTACTTTTCTCTTTCTGTCTCCTGTCTCCTATCTAGATTGTTTTCGACAGGACTCAGGGCCATGTACTATATCTTTAAATATAGAGTCCTCTTACTCTTTTACTAGAGTAAAGACTGCCGTCTTTGTATCGTTTTATAGGCGTATGGATGGGTTAGCAGGGGACCAGCAGAACTGTCACAGTCCGCCTTAAAACCATCTCCAGAGAGGAGAGAAGAGCTAGGCAACAAGCAGAGGAGAGGAGAGAGATGACAGATAGACAGAGGAGAGATGAGAGAGACTACAAGCAGAGAGAGGAGAAAAGAGATAGGCAACAAGCAGAGGAGAGAGACGACAGATAGAGGAGAGATGAGAGAGACTACAAGCAGAGAGAGGAGTAAAGAGATAGGCAACAAGCAGAGCAGAGGAGAGAGAGGACAGATAGACAGAGGAGAGATGAGAGAGACTACAAGCAGAGAGAGTAGAAAAGAGATTAGCAACAAGCAGAGGAGAGGAGAGAGACAACAGATAGACAGAGGAGAGATGAGAGAGACTACAAGCAGAGAGAGGAGAAAAGAGATAGGCAACAAGGAGAGGAGAGAGACGACAGATAGAGGAGAGATGAGAGAGACTACAAGCAGAGAGAGGAGTAAAGAGATAGGCAACAAGCAGAGCAGAGGAGAGAGAGAGGACAGATAGACAGAGGAGAGATGAGAGAGACTACAAGCAGAGAGAGGAGAAAAGAGATTAGCAACAAGCAGAGGAGAGGAGAGAGACGACAGATAGACAGAGGAGAGATGAGAGAGACTACAAGCAGAGAGAGGAGAAAAGAGATAGGCAACAAGCAGAGGAGAGGAGAGAGAGATGACAAACAGAGAGAGGAGAGAAGTGAACAGACAGAGAGAAAAGAGAAGAGAAGATAGAGACGGCAAACAGAGGGGAGAAGTGAGCATAGAGAGAGAGGAGAGAAGAGACGAGAGAGGCAACAAGCAGAGGAGAGAAGAGAGAGACAACATAGAGAGGAGAGGAGAGAAGAGAAGAGACAGAGAGATGAGATAAGTGAACACAGACAGAGAGAGAGAAAGAGGAGAGAAGAGAGACAACAAACAGAGAGAGGAGAGAAGAGAAGGGACAGAGATGAGAGAAGTGAACAGAGAGAGAGAGAAGAGAAGAGACAGAGAGAGAAGAGAAGAGACAGAGAGAGAAGAGAAGAGACAGAGAGAGAAGAGAAGAGACAGAGAGAGAAGAGAAGAGACAGAGAGAGAAGAGAAGAGACAGGAAGAGAAGAGACAGAGAGAGAAGAGAAGAGAAGAGACAGAGAGATGAGAAGTGAAGAGAGAGAAGATAGAGAGATGAGAGAAGAGAAGAGAAGAGAGAGAGATGAGAGAAGAGAAGAGAAGAGACAGAGAAAGAGAAGAGACAGAGAAAGAGAAGAGAAGTGAAGAGACATAGAGAGAAGAGAAGAGACATAGAGAGAAGAGAAGAGACATAGAGAGAAGAGAAGAGACATAGAGAGAAGAGAAGAGACAGAGAGTGAAGAGAAGAGAAGAGAAGAGAAGAGAAGAGAAGAGAGAGACGACAAACAGAGAGAGGAGAGAAGAGGAGAGGCAAATGACCTGGATTATGCTGTTATGTTATTTAAAATGCCAGCCGCCAGCCCGACACACTCCTAGCTGCCCCGTGGTTTCCTTTATCTCCCGTCATTAGGAACACAATGGTTTAAGTCCTGCTGGTCTGGCCTTCAGGCCTGAATATTCCTTTCATTACCTTCCATTTCTTCAAAAGAATTTAAAGGATTACCAATTTGAAACACTGTTTCTTTTCTCTTGACGTTTTTCTTGTGGCTCATTGTGGCAAAGGTACTGTTGGCTGACAGAGAGGAGCGAGCTGAGTCATAAGCAACAGAAAATCCTCATAGTGACTGAAATTGAACATATGTGTAACCCACAGTAATGTGTTGTTGTCATTAATGGGGATGGTTGAGGAATAGGACAGCTCTGTTCTGCTCTGATGGCAGCTCATCAATTAGCAGTTGATAACAGGATGGCTGAGCCTGTTATTATGTTTAGGCCTGAACCATCTCTACCTATTATTAATTAATTAGTCCATCTCTGCCTTCCATCGCTTCCTCTACTGATGTAGTCTGTGACTGTGTGCCAAAGATCACCCGTTTCCTGATATACATAGGGTGCAATTTAGGACACACCTGTAGAGATACATCTACACTTCCCTTCCCTGAAACCCATCAGGAGCCTCTACGCTAGTTTACATTTCAGTCATACACTTCCCTATGGCCCACGTGGAGACTTTAGCAGCTACTATCTCTCCCACTGTGACAGTCCAGTCATCCATCCCATTCAGCCCACACAGATAGGGTGCACCCCAAATGGTACCCTATTTCCTACATAGTGCACTACTTTTGGCCAGAGCCCTAGCGAAGTGTAGATAAAATGTTTTATCTCTATATGTGTGTCCTAAATGTCACCCTATTTCCTATATAGTGTGTGGCTTTTGACCAGGGCCCATAGGGGTCTGGTCAAATGTTGTGCACTTTGTAGGGAATAGGGTGCCATTTGGGACTTATAGTATATGTAGGCCCAGTATCTGAGGCAGCAGAAGGAGCAGTAGTTCTGTAGTAGTGTGTGACCATGTAGTATGAGTTATTACTGACCGCCACAGCCCCAGACCTGGTTTACACGGTCAGAGAACGCCACCTCACATGGGTTATTTATGTAACCTTTATTTAACTAGGCAAGTCAGTTCAGAACACATTCCTATTTACAATGACGGCCTACC
Source organism: Oncorhynchus mykiss (assembly GCF_013265735.2). Classification (NCBI taxonomy): domain Eukaryota; kingdom Metazoa; phylum Chordata; class Actinopteri; order Salmoniformes; family Salmonidae; genus Oncorhynchus; species Oncorhynchus mykiss. The sequence goes on from NC_048573.1 coordinate 60,993,834, forward strand.
TGCAGGGACGCGGAAATTAAAACAATAACATATGCATATAGGACAAAACATATATCGCGACAAAACACAACACTACATAAAGAGAGACCTAAGATAACAACATAGTAGCTGCACAACATAACAACAACAATGGAGCAACACAACATGGTAGCAACACAACATGGTAGCAGCACAACATGGTAGCAACACAACATGGTAGCAACACAACATGGTAGCAGCACAACATGGTAGCAACACAACATGGTAGCAGCACAACATGGTAGCAGCACAACATGGTAGCAACACAACATAACAACAACACGGTAGCAACACAACATGGTAGCAACACAACATAACAACAACACGGTAGCAACACAACATAGTAGCAACATAACAACAACACGGTAGCAACACAACATGGTAGCAACACAACATGGTAGCAACACAACATAACAACAACAGGGTAGCAACACAACATGGTAGCAACACAACATAACAACAACACGGTAGCAACACAACATGGGACAAACATTATTGGGCACAGACAACAGCACAACAGGCAAGAAGTAGATAACAATACATCACACAAAGCAGCCACATCTGTCAGTAAGAGTCTTTGAATGAAAAGATTGAGATAAAACTGTCCAGTTTGAGTGTTTGTTGCAGTTCGTTCCAGTCGCTAGCTGCAGCGAACTGAAAAGAGGAGCGACCCATGGATGAATGTGCTTTGGGGACCTTTAACAGAATGTGACTGGCAGAACAGGTGTTGTATGTGGAAGATGAGGGCTGCAGTAGATATCTTAGATAGGGGGAGTGAGGACTAAGAGGGTTTTATAAATAAGCATTAACCAGTGGGTCTTGCGACGGGTATACAGAGATTACAAGTTTACAGAGGAGTATAGAGTGCAGTGATGTGTCCTATAAGGAGCATTGGTGGCAAATCTGATGGCCGAATGGTAAAGAACATCTAGCCGCTCGAGAGCACCCTTACCTGCTGATCTATAAATTATGTCTCTGTAATCTAGCATGGGTAAGAAGGTCATCTGAATCAGGGTTAGTTTGGAAGCTTTGGTGAAAGAGGAGCATTTACTATAGAGGAAACTAAGTCTAGATTTAACTTTAGCCTGCAGCTTTAATATGTGCTGAGAGAAGGACAGTGTACCGCCTAGCTATACTCTCAAGTACTTGTATGAGGTGACTACCTCAATCTCTAAACCCTCAGAGGTAGTAATCACACCTGTGGGGAGAGGGGCATTCTTCTTACCAAACCACATTACCTTTGATTTGGAGGTGTTCAGAACAAGGTTAAGGATGGAGAAAGCTTGTTGCACACTAAGAAAGGTTTGTTGAAGAGCATTTAACACAAAATTCGGGGAGGGGCCAGCTGAGTGTAAGACTGTATCATCTGCATTTAAATGGATGAGAAAGCTTCCTACTGCCTGAGCTATGTTGTTGATGTAAATTTAGAAGAGCGTGGGGCCTAGGATTGAGCCTTGGGGTATTCTCTTGGTGACAGGCAGTGGCTGCGACAGCAGATTTTCTGACTTTATACACTGCACTCTTTGAGGGAGATAGTTAGCAAACCAGGCCAAAGACCCCTCAGAGACACAAATATTCATTAGCTGGCCCACAAGAATGGAATGGTCTACTGTATCAAAAGCTTTGGCCAATTCAATAAAAATAGCAGCACAATATCGCTTAGAATCAAGGGCAATGGTGACATCACTGAGGACCTTTAAGGTTGCAGTGACACATCCATAACCTGAGCGAAACCAGATTGCATTCCCGTTAGAATATTATAGACATCAAGAAAGCCAGTCAGTTGATTATTGACAAGTTTTTCCAACACTTTTGAGAAACAGGGCAAAATATAAACAGGCCTATAACAGTTAGGATCAGCTTGATCTCCCCCTTTAAATAAAGTACATACAGGAAGTTACCTAGGGCACTTAACCTCCGACTTCCTGGACCTTCAGCTTTCTGGTGCTGTCTTATCCATATTGCATCTTACAGAAGTATACCATGGTGGGTTGAGAGTGCACTGGTTGACAAGGCCCGCTCTTAATGAATGGCTCTATTTGCTGCCCACGCATACACACACGCACGCACGCACGCACACACACACACACACACACACACACACACGCACACGCACACGCACACAAATCAAAATGGTGACATTTGCGCGATCGGTTTTCCATCGCTCATTTGCACGTCACGTCAATGATATCATGTCACCATGTTGGACTGTGGGTCAATTAACCTGGTTGGAGTGGGCGTCCTGATTCTAGTTTGTGAGCTAGGCAGGCTGCTGCCTGGGAAGGTCTCCCACTCAGAGGTACGAGATGGGGAGGGGGCGGGGGTAGGTTGACCTCAGGTCTCCCCACTGGAGAGACTCCCCCGCTCCCTCTATCAAATAGCGCACCTCTAACTTTGTACAGTACTAATGCAATTAGTTGTGCAATTTAGTTTGTGTTTCTTGTTTGAAGTGCAATAGTGTAATAATCAGGTTCTCTTCTTTATGAGTGTATTATTCTATTTGTGTTATATAGGATTTGTGCAATTTAGGTTTATTTGTGTTATTTGTTTTTTGTTAGCAATAGGGTAATAGTGTAATAATTCAATTCCCTTTTTATTTGTATTTATATACTACAATTTGTAGTAGTATATAAAATGAATGGTGCTTTTTTGTGTTGGGTGAAGGGGGGGTGTTGGCTGAAGGGGGGGTTTGCCCAGGGAGCCATACAAGCTACAACCGTCACTGCTTGTATGAAAAGAGTTTCTGGGTTAACAAGGTGCATTAGACATGCAGCACGCATGCTCACGCTGTAATTAACATTTAGTCTGCTCTCTGTGTCTCTCACAACTCTCTCTCTTTCATCACACGTCTGCTTTAAGACCAGCTTCACATCAAAAGGTTCATCATTTACTTACTGATGGTATTTCACTACTTTATCTATTCTTTGTAGATGTATAAATGATTATATGCACACTGTTCAAACAAAGGTTAGCTAACCTTATACTTGACCTGTAACGACAATTTATAATCCTATAATACCATGTATTGAGTTTAAGAATGGGCTACTGAATCCTTCTAGAAATGTCTCTCAGGGAAAGAAAGAGCAGGAGCAGAATCTCATTGAGGGAAACTGCATAATACCCCTGAGGGCAGCATGAGCTGGGTGGAAAAACAAACCATGTTGTATATTATGGGAAAAGTTAACAGAATGGCACACACACGCACACGCACACGCACACACACGCACGCACGCACGCACGCACACACACACACACACACGCATGCACGCACGCACACACACGCGCACGCACACACGCACACACACGCACGCACACACACACGCACACACACACACACAGTCAGACATTGACTCCTGTCTTGGGTTATATTATGAGTATAATGAGGGCTGCCCGAGGCATTGCAGTTTATATGTTATTCGAATTTCCCAGCAGTTCAGACTAGAATCTATATTTCAGTCAGTAACCTCTACAACATCCTACTAGATCATATAGCCTGTATAGAACATACACTGAGTATACAAAACATTAGGAACACCTGCTCTTTCCATGACATCGACCGACCAGGTGAATCCAGGTGAAAGTTATGAACCCTTATTGATGTCACTTGTTATATTCGCTTCAATCAGTGTAGATGAAGAGAAGGAGACAGGTTAAAGTTAAATTTGTTAAGATTTTTAAGAGGGTGAATGGGTAAGACAAAACATGGAAGTGCCGTTGAACGGGGTATGGTAGTAAGTGCCAGGTGCACCGGTTTGTTTCAAGAACTGCAACGCTGCTGGGTTTTTCACGCTCAACAGTTTCCCATGTGTATCAAAAATGGTCCACCACCCAAAGGACATCCAGCCAACTTGACACAAATGTGGGAAGCATTGGAGTTAACATGGGCCAGCATCCCTGTAGAACGCTTTCAACACCTTGTAGAGTCCGTGCCCTGACGAATTGAGGCTGTTCTGAGGGCAAAAGGGGGTGCAACTCAATATTAGGAAGGTTTTCTTAATGTTTTATACACTCAGAAAGTATTCATGCCCCTTGACGTATCCACATTTGTTGTGTTACAGCCTGAATTCAAAATGGATTAAATATGTTTTTTCCTCACCCAACACCCCATAATGACAAAGTGAAAACATGTTTTTAGAAATTGTTGCACATTTTTTTTGCATGAAATACAGAATTATCGGATTTACATAAGTATTCACGCCCTTGAGTCAATAGTTCGTAGAAGCACCTTTGGCAGTGATTGCAGCTGTGAGTCTTTCTGGGTAAGTCTAAGAGCTTTACACACCTGGATGGTACAATATTTGCACATTATTATTTCAAAAATTGTTCAAGCCATTTTCAAGTCTTGCCATATATTTTCATGCCGTTTTAAGTCAAAACAGTTACTAGGCCACTCAGGAACATTCAATGTTGTCTTGGTCAGCAACTCCAGTGTGTATTAGGCCTTGTGTTTTAGGTTATTGTCCTGCTGAAAGGGGAATCTGTCTCCCATTGTCTGTTGGAAAGCAGCCTGAACCAGGTTTTCCGCTAGGATTTTGCATGTGCTTAGCTCTATTCCATTTCTTTTTATTTTAAAAACTCTGTAGTCCTTGCCGATGACAAGCATACCCATAATAACATGATGCAGCCACCACCATGCTTGAAAATATGAAGAGTGGTACTCAGTGATATGTTGTTTGGATTTGTCCCAAACGTTTCACTTTCTATTCAGGAGAAAATTTGGACATAATTTCTGTGCCACATATTTTGCATTTTTACTTTAGTGCCTTATTGCAAACAGGATGCATATTTTTTCATATTTTTCCTTCTTTTCAATCTGTCATTTAGGTTAGTATTGTGGAGTAACTACAATGTTGTTGATCCATCCTCAGCTTTCTCCTATCACAGCCATTAAACTCTGTAACTGGTGAAATCTCTGAGCAGTTTCCTTCCTCTCCGATAACTGAGTTAGGAAGGACGCCTGTATCTTTGTAGTGACTAGGTGTATTGATATTCAATGTCTACTTTATCATTGTTTTACCCATCAACCAATAGGTACCCTTCTTTGCAAGGCATTGGAAAACCACCCTGGTAATTTTTTTTTTCCTGTATTTAACTAGGCAAGTCAGTAAAGAACAAATTCTTATTTTCGATGATGGTCTAGGAACGGTCATGTTCAGGGGCAGAACGACAGATTTTTACCTTGTCAGCTCAGGGATTCGATCTTGCAACCTTTCGGTTACTTGTCCAACGCTCTAAACACTTGAAATTCACTGGCCAACTGAGGGACCTTACAGATAATTGTATGTGTTGGGTACAGAGATTAGGTAGTTATTCAAAAATCATGTTAAACACTATTATTGCACACAGTGAGTCCATGTAACTTATTATGTGACTTGTTAAGCACATTTGTACTTCTGAACTTATTTAGGCTTGCCACAACTAAGAGGCTGGTTGAATACTTATTGACTCAAGACATTTCAGCTTTTCACTTTGTATTAATTTGTAAAAATGTCTAAAGACATAATTCGACTTTGACATTATGGAGTATTGTGTGTAGGCCAGTGGCACAACATATCGATTGAATACATTTTAAATTCAGGCTGTAAAAACAAAATGTGTGATAAGTCAAGGGAGTTTTTCCTAGCCACCGTGCTTCTACATTTGCATTGCTTGCTCTTTGGGGTTTTAGGCTGGATTTCTGTATAGGACTTTGTGACATCTGCTGATGTAAACATTTGATTTGAGTGTGAATACATTTTGAAAGCACTGAATTGTGCTGGAAAAATGTATGTTTGTGCTTTTCTAATCACCGATTTCTGTGTTCATGCAAGTGACTGATTGAACATGCCTGGAAAGAAATCTCACTATCAGTATCTGCAATTTAGCTGTACGACCAGACCCTTGTTTTGAGAACGAAAGATATCTCAGTTTCAATGTCTCAGCTTAGAGAGGAGAAGCCTCGTGAGGTATTGGTCTGTCACATACATGACCCAGTATTGATCGGTCACATACATGACCCAGTATTGGTCGGTCACATGAATGAAGTCAACGTTAATGATGAATTAATTATGAATGATGAATAAGCTAAATCATGAAACATAACTTGTCTGTATATGAGAGATCTAATGGGACTGCCCTGATAGAGCTCCTGATCAAAGTGTACTTGGTGCATTGAGTTGGTTGGAACCTCTCCAGCGCACTGATAATAAAGAATGATTAATTTAAGATTGACTTTGAGTGTCCAAGTGTAGAATTTCAATGACTGTATATTATGTGGAATGTCAACAGAATGGCACAGAGTGTACACACACACACACACACACACACACAGACACACACACACACACACACACACACACACACACACACACACACACACACACACACACACACACACACACACACACACACACACACACACACACCTGTCTTAGGTTATATTATTAGTATAATGGGGGAGACTTTGTGCTCTCCTGGCTGCCAGAACACTTTATATGCTATTATATTTTCACAGCAGTTCAGTCTACATTCTAAATTCCAGTCATTAACATTATATTAGAACATGTTTCTGATGTGACTAATCCAAATTAGACAGAGAAAAGGTTCCATGTACGGCCCAGAGATACAGGCAATGGTACATCAACAAGCCATGGTCATGGCTTTATGTATGAACTATATTCATACTTCCCATGTTGTTTTGAGGATCTTTTTAGATTCTGAGAGTATGCTCTCCACATTAATAGTCTAGAAGTGATGTTCCCCTCCCTTAGTTGAAGTGTAGTCTGTCTACTCGTGAGAGTCTACAGCACAAACATTAGATGGTTTTTCCCCTAAAAGCTTTCTGGACATGGTATCTACGTTTTGACAATCTGTCGACTTTAGACTACTTACCTTCCCGGTTTAATTAGTTTATCTGCTTTTAAACCTTATAGTCAGACAATTGTTTGGTTGTAAGTTTGTTATATATCGCTCTCTTTCACGCTCTCTTTCTCTGTGTTTCTCTCTTTTTCTCTGTTTGTTTCTCTCTAATTCTCTCCATCTCTTTACCTAGCCTTTCTTTCTTTTTTTCTCTAGAGACAATCCTTCTGTACTCTATAATGATCCTTACCTGGATATGTTGCATTGATCTCTCACTCTGTCCTCAGTCCCACTCTCTTATAGCTTCCTGTTTTCTATCTCTCACTCCGTCCTCAGTCCCACTCTCTTATAGCTTCCTGTTTTCTATCTCTCACTCCGTCCTCAGTCCCACTCTCTTATAGCTTCCTGTTCTCTATCTCTCACTCCATTTTTAAATGGAACGACAGAACAGTAGCAAGTTTTCTATCGCCTTGAGTCTTTTCACTCTTTTTTTTGTCTTCAGCGTTTTTCTAATGACATTCCCGTCCATGCGGAGCGCTGCTGGAATAGAATGGCTTAATACAGAAAGAGAATGTTGTGTTTAGCACTATTCCATTCTGAAGACATTCCACAGCCTACTAATCAGTCCCCCTCAACCTATTTATCAGCATCAAGCCCCAGTCTTAATGCACTGTAGGATAATGAAAATCCTGATGTTCATTAATGGAACTCAATTAAAAGAGCGAGGGAAGTGGAGATGGGAGGATGGAGAGATGGGGGAGGAGGTAGGAAACATAGTGAGGAGTCTCAGTGAACCATTGAAAGGAGCCCCAACATGGCTCCGCACAAAGGCCTTTATTTGACTTTCCTTCTACAGGGACTTGCTGGGCTTATTAAAACCTTTAATAGGTTCTATTAACACACAATCCACTGTGAGTCAGAGGAGGGGCAATGAGGGGGAGGGGAGGATACTTCTCTGTGGAGGAGAGAGGGGAGCAATCATGGAGGGTATGTGCACTTTATCCAAAACACAATATTTGTATGTTTATTCAGCTTCGGTCTGTATTGATTTTGAGGATGAAGACTTTAGTAGAGAGCAGTAGTAAAGATGAGAGACGCAGTAGGTGGATGTACGTGTGTGTGTGTGAGTTGGTGTGTGTATCAGGGGTTGGAATCAAAATGATTTTCCAATCGTTCTGTTCCCCTATTTGTTTCGTTCTGTTCCAGTGTTCCGACCAGCATAATGAAGTTCTGAACCGTTTTGAACCCAAAAAAGTACAGCTTCATATAGTTTATTTTCCTACATTTTGAAACTCTTGAAAAACAACATAATTTTTACATTGAGCTTATTTATTTACTCCACCAATAAGGATAGAACAGCTTGCTATAAAACAGGTAAGCTAGTTGTTTACATGTTTGATTGGTTAATAAGTGCAGGTGGGAGATGCGACTGAAATTGTATGTTTGGGAAGAGAGCGAGAGAGACACGTGGACATGAGGGGGCTTGAGACGTTGAACATCATGACGTGAGTTGGATTGCATTTAGGCTACTAGCATCATAACTTCACTGAATTACATCATTCTAGACTAGACATTAGGGATATTTTTGGAACCAAAAATTACATTATTAACCGGTTCTCAAGATTTGAAAACAATGGTTTCATTTTGGAACACTAGAGATCACTTTCATTCCCGGTTCTAGTTCTGTTTCTTCCACAAAAAATATGTTTGGTTCTGTTCCCTGAACCGGTTCCAACCCCAGGTGTTTATAGAAGAGGGCACAATCATACACTCCTTCGGCTGTCAGTAGTGCCTCTTCCTCTCATCCTGCAGCTGAAATGGGGTGAACAAAACTCCACCTTCCATCAGCCTGGTGCATCCCACATCAAATAAGCTGTCACAGAGAGAGAGAGCTCCAGCCCATCCTAAATACCTCTCCTTATCCCCGTACACCACTGTTACACGTTACAGCCCCAGCCACCATTTCCCCGCCTGCAGCCCAAAGTAATCATAGTCATTTCCCGCCACATTAAGAGGGTCATTTTCACAACGCCGCACCAAGTAAATTGGCAACAGGCTCCTGTAGCTGAAGGGTGTGGGGTGGTAGCGAGCCGGTGACAGTCACGATATTATAAAGCACAGTGGTTCTCTGAGTACTCAGAAACACACACACATACACACACTCAAGGGTACTTTGATTGGGGACAATATGCTAGTAACATGTCCAGGTGGGAGCTGAGGTAATCACATAGTCACGCTATCAGTTGGACAATAGTCAATGAACTGTTTGTGAGGAGAGGAGAAGCGTAGGCTGGTGATGTGGAGAAAGGAGAGAGTCCGAGGAGGAAGAGAGTGTGTACTTGTGCTTTCCCTGCACGGTTAGCCCAGCTCTCAGAAGATGAAGCATTGCAGTGTTGGTATTCAGGACTGTTGGTCCTCTGGAGGAGGGAGGGGAGAGAGAGTAACCCTTTCATCTATTTTTTATGCTCGTTAACCACTACTGTCTGGCTGCTTTTTCTTCTCTTTCTCATTCCTCTTTCTACTGTTTTTCTTCTCTTTCTCATTCCTCCTCTTTCTACTGTTTTTCTTCTCTTTCTCATTCCTCCTCTTTCTACTGTTTTTCTTCCCTTTCTCATTCCTCCTCTTTCTACTGTTTTTCTTCTCTTTCTCATTCCTCCTCCTACTGTTTTTCTTCTCTTTCTCATTCCTCCTCTTTCTACTGTTTTTCTTCTCTTTCTCATTCCTCTTTCTACTGTTTTTCTTCTCTTTCTCATTCCTCCTCTTTCTACTGTTTTTCTTCTCTTTCTCATTCCTCCTCCTCCTACTGTTTTTCTTCTCTTTCTCATTCCTCCTCTTTCTACTGTTTTTCTTCTCTTTCTCATTCCTCCTCCTACTGTTTTTCTTCTCTTTCTCATTCCTCCTCTTTCTACTGTTTTTCTTCTCTTTCTCATTCCTCCTCTTTCTACTGTTTTTCTTCTCTTTCTCATTCCTCCTCTTTCTACTGTTTTTCTTCTCTTTCTCATTCCCCCTCTTTCTACTGTTTTTCTTCTCTTTCTCATTCCTCTTTCTACTGTTTTTCTTCTCTTTCTCATTCCCCCTCTTTCTACTGTTTTTCTTCTCTTTCTCATTCCTCTTTCTACTGTTTTTCTTCTCTTTCTCATTCCTCCTCTTTCTACTGTTTTTCTTCTCTTTCTCATTCCTCTTTCTACTGTTTTTCTTCTCTTTCTCATTCCTCTTTCTACTGTTTTTCTTCTCTTTCTCATTCCTCCTCTTTCTACTGTTTTTCTTCTCTTTCTCATTCCTCCTCTTTCTACTGTTTTTCTTCTCTTTCTCATTCCTCCTCTTTCTACTGTTTTTCTTCTCTTTCTCATTCCTCCTCCTACTGTTTTTCTTCTCTTTCTCATTCCTCCTCTTTCTACTGTTTTTCTTCTCTTTCTCATTCCTCCTCTTTCTACTGTTTTTCTTCTCTTTCTCATTCCTCCTCTTTCTACTGTTTTTCTTCTCTTTCTCATTCCTCCTTTCTACTGTTTTTCTTCTCTTTCTCATTCCTCCTCTTTCTACTGTTTTTCTTCTCTTTCTCATTCCTCCTCTTTCTACTGTTTTTCTTCTCTTTCTCATTCCTCCTCTTTCTACTGTTTTTCTTCTCTTTCTCATTCCTCCTCTTTCTACTGTTTTTCTTCTCTTTCTCATTCCTCCTCCTACTGTTTTTCTTCTCTTTCTCATTCCTCCTCTTTCTACTGTTTTTCTTCTCTTTCTCATTCCTCCTCTTTCTACTGTTTTTCTTCTCTTTCTCATTCCTCCTCCTACTGTTTTTCTTCTCTTTCTCATTCCTCCTCTTTCTACTGTTTTTCTTCTCTTTCTCATTCCTCTTTCTACTGTTTTTCTTCTCTTTCTCATTCCTCCTCTTTCTACTGTTTTTCTTCTCTTTCTCATTCCTCTTTCTACTGTTTTTCTTCTCTTTCTCATTCCCCCTCTTTCTACTGTTTTTCTTCTCTTTCTCATTCCTCCTCCTACTGTTTTTCTTCTCTTTCTCATTCCTCCTCCTACTGTTTTTCTTCTCTTTCTCATTCCTCCTCTTTCTATTGTTTTTCTTCTCTTTCTCATTCCTCTTTCTACTGTTTTTCTTCTCTTTCTCATTCCTCTTTCTACTGTTTTTCTTCTCTTTCTCATTCCTCCTCTTTCTACTGTTTTTCTTCTCTTTCTCATTCCTCTTTCTACTGTTTTTCTTCTCTTTCTCATTCCTCCTCTTTCTACTGTTTTTCTTCTCTTTCTCATTCCTCTTTCTACTGTTTTTCTTCTCTTTCTCATTCCTCCTCCTACTGTTTTTCTTCTCTTTCTCATTCCTCCTCCTACTGTTTTTCTTCTCTTTCTCATTCCTCCTCTTTCTACTGTTTTTCTTCTCTTTCTCATTCCTCCTCTTTCTACTGTTTTTCTTCTCTTTCTCATTCCTCCTCTTTCTACTGTTTTTCTTCTCTTTCTCATTCCCCCTCTTTCTACTGTTTTTCTTCTCTTTCTCATTCCTCCTCTTTCTACTGTTTTTCTTCTCTTTCTCATTCCTCCTCCTACTGTTTTTCTTCTCTTTCTCATTCCTCCTCTTTCTACTGTTTTTCTTCTCTTTCTCATTCCCCCTCTTTCTACTGTTTTTCTTCTCTTTCTCATTCCTCCTCTTTCTACTGTTTTTCTTCTCTTTCTCATTCCTCCTCTTTCTACTGTTTTTCTTCTCTTTCTCATTCCTCCTCTTTCTACTGTTTTTCTTCTCTTTCTCATTCCTCCTCTTTCTACTGTTTTTCTTCTCTTTCTCATTCCCCCTCTTTCTACTGTTTTTCTTCTCTTTCTCATTCCTCCTCTTTCTACTGTTTTTCTTCTCTTTCTCATTCCTCCTCTTTCTACTGTTTTTCTTCTCTTTCTCATTCCCCCTCTTTCTACTGTTTTTCTTCTCTTTCTCATTCCTCTTTCTACTGTTTTTCTTCTCTTTCTCATTCCTCCTCTTTCTACTGTTTTTCTTCTCTTTCTCATTCCTCCTCCTACTGTTTTTCTTCTCTTTCTCATTCCCCCTCTTTCTACTGTTTTTCTTCTCTTTCTCATTCCTCCTCTTTCTACTGTTTTTCTTCTCTTTCTCATTCCTCCTCCTACTGTTTTTCTTCTCTTTCTCATTCCTCCTCCTACTGTTTTTCTTCTCTTTCTCATTCCTCCTCTTTCTACTGTTTTTCTTCTCTTTCTCATTCCTCCTCTTTCTACTGTTTTTCTTCTCTTTCTCATTCCTCTTTCTACTGTTTTTCTTCTCTTTCTCATTCCTCCTCCTCCTACTGTTTTTCTTCTCTTTCTCATTCCTCCTCTTTCTACTGTTTTTCTTCTCTTTCTCATTCCTCCTCTTTCTACTGTTTTTCTTCTCTTTCTCATTCCTCCTCTTTCTACTGTTTTTCTTCTCTTTCTCATTCCTCCTCTTTCTACTGTTTTTCTTCTCTTTCTCATTCCTCCTCCTACTGTTTTTCTTCTCTTTCTCATTCCTCCTCTTTCTACTGTTTTTCTTCTCTTTCTCATTCCTCTTTCTACTGTTTTTCTTCTCTTTCTCATTCCTCTTTCTACTGTTTTTCTTCTCTTTCTCATTCCTCTTTCTACTGTTTTTCTTCTCTTTCTCATTCCTCTTTCTACTGTTTTTCTTCTCTTTCTCATTCCCCCTCTTTCTACTGTTTTTCTTCTCTTTCTCATTCCTCCTCCTACTGTTTTTCTTCTCTTTCTCATTCCTCCTCTTTCTACTGTTTTTCTTCTCTTTCTCATTCCTCTTTCTACTGTTTTTCTTCTCTTTCTCATTCCTCCTCTTTCTACTGTTTTTCTTCTCTTTCTCATTCCTCCTCTTTCTACTGTTTTTCTTCTCTTTCTCATTCCTCCTCTTTCTACTGTTTTTCTTCTCTTTCTCATTCCTCCTCTTTCTACTGTTTTTCTTCTCTTTCTCATTCCTCCTCTTTCTACTGTTTTTCTTCTCTTTCTCATTCCCCCTCTTTCTACTGTTTTTCTTCTCTTTCTCATTCCTCCTCTTTCTACTGTTTTTCTTCTCTTTCTCATTCCTCCTCCTACTGTTTTTCTTCTCTTTCTCATTCCTCCTCTTTCTACTGTTTTTCTTCTCTTTCTCATTCCCCCTCTTTCTACTGTTTTTCTTCTCTTTCTCATTCCTCCTCTTTCTACTGTTTTTCTTCTCTTTCTCATTCCTCCTCTTTCTACTGTTTTTCTTCTCTTTCTCATTCCTCCTCCTACTGTTTTTCTTCTCTTTCTCATTCCTCCTCTTTCTACTGTTTTTCTTCTCTTTCTCATTCCTCCTCTTTCTACTGTTTTTCTTCTCTTTCTCATTCCTCCTCTTTCTACTGTTTTTCTTCTCTTTCTCATTCCCCCTCTTTCTACTGTTTTTCTTCTCTTTCTCATTCCTCTTTCTACTGTTTTTCTTCTCTTTCTCATTCCTCCTCTTTCTACTGTTTTTCTTCTCTTTCTCATTCCTCCTCCTACTGTTTTTCTTCTCTTTCTCATTCCCCCTCTTTCTACTGTTTTTCTTCTCTTTCTCATTCCTCCTCTTTCTACTGTTTTTCTTCCCTTTCTCATTCCTCCTCTTTCTACTGTTTTTCTTCTCTTTCTCATTCCTCCTCCTACTGTTTTTCTTCTCTTTCTCATTCCTCTTTCTACTGTTTTTCTTCTCTTTCTCATTCCTCCTCTTTCTACTGTTTTTCTTCTCTTTCTCATTCCTCCTCCTACTGTTTTTCTTCTCTTTCTCATTCCTCCTCTTTCTACTGTTTTTCTTCTCTTTCTCATTCCTCTTTCTACTGTTTTTCTTCTCTTTCTCATTCCCCCTCTTTCTACTGTTTTTCTTCTCTTTCTCATTCCTCCTCCTACTGTTTTTCTTCTCTTTCTCATTCCTCCTCCTACTGTTTTTCTTCTCTTTCTCATTCCTCCTCTTTCTACTGTTTTTCTTCTCTTTCTCATTCCCCCTCTTTCTACTGTTTTTCTTCTCTTTCTCATTCCTCCTCCTACTGTTTTTCTTCTCTTTCTCATTCCTCCTCTTTCTACTGTTTTTCTTCTCTTTCTCATTCCCCCTCTTTCTACTGTTTTTCTTCTCTTTCTCATTCCTCCTCCTACTGTTTTTCTTCTCTTTCTCATTCCTCCTCTTTCTACTGTTTTTCTTCTCTTTCTCATTCCTCCTCTTTCTACTGTTTTTCTTCTCTTTCTCATTCCCCCTCTTTCTACTGTTTTTCTTCTCTTTCTCATTCCTCCTCTTTCTACTGTTTTTCTTCTCTTTCTCATTCCTCCTCTTTCTACTGTTTTTCTTCTCTTTCTCATTCCTCCTCTTTCTACTGTTTTTCTTCTCTTTCTCATTCCTCCTCCTACTGTTTTTCTTCTCTTTCTCATTCCTCCTCTTTCTACTGTTTTTCTTCTCTTTCTCATTCCTCTTTCTACTGTTTTTCTTCTCTTTCTCATTCCTCTTTCTACTGTTTTTCTTCTCTTTCTCATTCCTCTTTCTACTGTTTTTCTTCTCTTTCTCATTCCCCCTCTTTCTACTGTTTTTCTTCTCTTTCTCATTCCTCCTCCTACTGTTTTTCTTCTCTTTCTCATTCCTCCTCTTTCTACTGTTTTTCTTCTCTTTCTCATTCCTCCTCTTTCTACTGTTTTTCTTCTCTTTCTCATTCCTCTTTCTACTGTTTTTCTTCTCTTTCTCATTCCCCCTCTTTCTACTGTTTTTCTTCTCTTTCTCATTCCTCCTCCTACTGTTTTTCTTCTCTTTCTCATTCCTCCTCTTTCTACTGTTTTTCTTCCCTTTCTCATTCCTCCTCTTTCTACTGTTTTTCTTCTCTTTCTCATTCCTCCTCCTACTGTTTTTCTTCTCTTTCTCATTCCTCCTCTTTCTACTGTTTTTCTTCTCTTTCTCATTCCTCCTCTTTCTACTGTTTTTCTTCTCTTTCTCATTCCTCCTCCTACTGTTTTTCTTCTCTTTCTCATTCCTCCTCTTTCTACTGTTTTTCTTCTCTTTCTCATTCCTCCTCTTTCTACTGTTTTTCTTCTCTTTCTCATTCCTCCTCTTTCTACTGTTTTTCTTCTCTTTCTCATTCCTCCTCCTACTGTTTTTCTTCTCTTTCTCATTCCTCCTCTTTCTACTGTTTTTCTTCTCTTTCTCATTCTTCCTCTTTCTACTGTTTTTCTTCTCTTTCTCATTCCTCCTCCTACTGTTTTTCTTCTCTTTCTCATTCCTCCTCTTTCTACTGTTTTTCTTCTCTTTCTCATTCCTCCTCTTTCTACTGTTTTTCTTCTCTTTCTCATTCCTCCTCTTTCTACTGTTTTTCTTCTCTTTCTCATTCCTCCTCTTTCTACTGTTTTTCTTCTCTTTCTCATTCCTCTTTCTACTGTTTTTCTTCTCTTTCTCATTCCTCCTCTTTCTACTGTTTTTCTTCTCTTTCTCATTCCTCCTCCTACTGTTTTTCTTCTCTTTCTCATTCCCCCTCTTTCTACTGTTTTTCTTCTCTTTCTCATTCCTCCTCTTTCTACTGTTTTTCTTCCCTTTCTCATTCCTCCTCTTTCTACTGTTTTTCTTCTCTTTCTCATTCCTCCTCCTACTGTTTTTCTTCTCTTTCTCATTCCTCTTTCTACTGTTTTTCTTCTCTTTCTCATTCCTCCTCTTTCTACTGTTTTTCTTCTCTTTCTCATTCCTCCTCCTACTGTTTTTCTTCTCTTTCTCATTCCTCCTCTTTCTACTGTTTTTCTTCTCTTTCTCATTCCTCTTTCTACTGTTTTTCTTCTCTTTCTCATTCCCCCTCTTTCTACTGTTTTTCTTCTCTTTCTCATTCCTCCTCCTACTGTTTTTCTTCTCTTTCTCATTCCTCCTCCTACTGTTTTTCTTCTCTTTCTCATTCCTCCTCTTTCTACTGTTTTTCTTCTCTTTCTCATTCCTCCTCTTTCTACTGTTTTTCTTCTCTTTCTCATTCCTCCTCTTTCTACTGTTTTTCTTCTCTTTCTCATTCCTCCTCCTACTGTTTTTCTTCTCTTTCTCATTCCTCCTCTTTCTACTGTTTTTCTTCTCTTTCTCATTCTTCCTCTTTCTACTGTTTTTCTTCTCTTTCTCATTCCTCCTCCTACTGTTTTTCTTCTCTTTCTCATTCCTCCTCTTTCTACTGTTTTTCTTCTCTTTCTCATTCCTCCTCTTTCTACTGTTTTTCTTCTCTTTCTCATTCCTCCTCTTTCTACTGTTTTTCTTCTCTTTCTCATTCCTCCTCTTTCTACTGTTTTTCTTCTCTTTCTCATTCCTCTTTCTACTGTTTTTCTTCTCTTTCTCATTCCTCCTCTTTCTACTGTTTTTCTTCTCTTTCTCATTCCTCCTCCTACTGTTTTTCTTCTCTTTCTCATTCCCCCTCTTTCTACTGTTTTTCTTCTCTTTCTCATTCCTCCTCTTTCTACTGTTTTTCTTCCCTTTCTCATTCCTCCTCTTTCTACTGTTTTTCTTCTCTTTCTCATTCCTCCTCCTACTGTTTTTCTTCTCTTTCTCATTCCTCTTTCTACTGTTTTTCTTCTCTTTCTCATTCCTCCTCTTTCTACTGTTTTTCTTCTCTTTCTCATTCCTCCTCCTACTGTTTTTCTTCTCTTTCTCATTCCTCCTCTTTCTACTGTTTTTCTTCTCTTTCTCATTCCTCTTTCTACTGTTTTTCTTCTCTTTCTCATTCCCCCTCTTTCTACTGTTTTTCTTCTCTTTCTCATTCCTCCTCCTACTGTTTTTCTTCTCTTTCTCATTCCTCCTCCTACTGTTTTTCTTCTCTTTCTCATTCCTCCTCTTTCTACTGTTTTTCTTCTCTTTCTCATTCCCCCTCTTTCTACTGTTTTTCTTCTCTTTCTCATTCCTCCTCCTACTGTTTTTCTTCTCTTTCTCATTCCTCCTCTTTCTACTGTTTTTCTTCTCTTTCTCATTCCCCCTCTTTCTACTGTTTTTCTTCTCTTTCTCATTCCTCCTCCTACTGTTTTTCTTCTCTTTCTCATTCCCCCTCTTTCTACTGTTTTTCTTCTCTTTCTCATTCCTCCTCTTTCTACTGTTTTTCTTCTCTTTCTCATTCCCCCTCTTTCTACTGTTTTTCTTCTCTTTCTCATTCCTCCTCTTTCTACTGTTTTTCTTCTCTTTCTCATTCCTCCTCTTTCTACTGTTTTTCTTCTCTTTCTCATTCCTCCTCTTTCTACTGTTTTTCTTCTCTTTCTCATTCCTCCTCCTACTGTTTTTCTTCTCTTTCTCATTCCTCCTCTTTCTACTGTTTTTCTTCTCTTTCTCATTCCTCTTTCTACTGTTTTTCTTCTCTTTCTCATTCCTCTTTCTACTGTTTTTCTTCTCTTTCTCATTCCTCTTTCTACTGTTTTTCTTCTCTTTCTCATTCCCCCTCTTTCTACTGTTTTTCTTCTCTTTCTCATTCCTCCTCCTACTGTTTTTCTTCTCTTTCTCATTCCTCCTCTTTCTACTGTTTTTCTTCTCTTTCTCATTCCTCCTCTTTCTACTGTTTTTCTTCTCTTTCTCATTCCTCTTTCTACTGTTTTTCTTCTCTTTCTCATTCCCCCTCTTTCTACTGTTTTTCTTCTCTTTCTCATTCCTCCTCCTACTGTTTTTCTTCTCTTTCTCATTCCTCCTCTTTCTACTGTTTTTCTTCCCTTTCTCATTCCTCCTCTTTCTACTGTTTTTCTTCTCTTTCTCATTCCTCCTCCTACTGTTTTTCTTCTCTTTCTCATTCCTCCTCTTTCTACTGTTTTTCTTCTCTTTCTCATTCCTCCTCTTTCTACTGTTTTTCTTCTCTTTCTCATTCCTCCTCCTACTGTTTTTCTTCTCTTTCTCATTCCTCCTCTTTCTACTGTTTTTCTTCTCTTTCTCATTCCTCCTCTTTCTACTGTTTTTCTTCTCTTTCTCATTCCTCCTCTTTCTACTGTTTTTCTTCTCTTTCTCATTCCTCCTCCTACTGTTTTTCTTCTCTTTCTCATTCCTCCTCTTTCTACTGTTTTTCTTCTCTTTCTCATTCTTCCTCTTTCTACTGTTTTTCTTCTCTTTCTCATTCCTCCTCCTACTGTTTTTCTTCTCTTTCTCATTCCTCCTCTTTCTACTGTTTTTCTTCTCTTTCTCATTCCTCCTCTTTCTACTGTTTTTCTTCTCTTTCTCATTCCTCCTCTTTCTACTGTTTTTCTTCTCTTTCTCATTCCTCCTCTTTCTACTGTTTTTCTTCTCTTTCTCATTCCTCCTCCTACTGTTTTTCTTCTCTTTCTCATTCCTCCTCTTTCTACTGTTTTTCTTCTCTTTCTCATTCCTCTTTCTACTGTTTTTCTTCTCTTTCTCATTCCTCTTTCTACTGTTTTTCTTCTCTTTCTCATTCCTCTTTCTACTGTTTTTCTTCTCTTTCTCATTCCCCCTCTTTCTACTGTTTTTCTTCTCTTTCTCATTCCTCCTCCTACTGTTTTTCTTCTCTTTCTCATTCCTCCTCTTTCTACTGTTTTTCTTCTCTTTCTCATTCCTCCTCTTTCTACTGTTTTTCTTCTCTTTCTCATTCCTCTTTCTACTGTTTTTCTTCTCTTTCTCATTCCCCCTCTTTCTACTGTTTTTCTTCTCTTTCTCATTCCTCCTCCTACTGTTTTTCTTCTCTTTCTCATTCCTCCTCTTTCTACTGTTTTTCTTCCCTTTCTCATTCCTCCTCTTTCTACTGTTTTTCTTCTCTTTCTCATTCCTCCTCCTACTGTTTTTCTTCTCTTTCTCATTCCTCCTCTTTCTACTGTTTTTCTTCTCTTTCTCATTCCTCCTCTTTCTACTGTTTTTCTTCTCTTTCTCATTCCTCCTCCTACTGTTTTTCTTCTCTTTCTCATTCCTCCTCTTTCTACTGTTTTTCTTCTCTTTCTCATTCCTCCTCTTTCTACTGTTTTTCTTCTCTTTCTCATTCCTCCTCTTTCTACTGTTTTTCTTCTCTTTCTCATTCCTCCTCCTACTGTTTTTCTTCTCTTTCTCATTCCTCCTCTTTCTACTGTTTTTCTTCTCTTTCTCATTCTTCCTCTTTCTACTGTTTTTCTTCTCTTTCTCATTCCTCCTCCTACTGTTTTTCTTCTCTTTCTCATTCCTCCTCTTTCTACTGTTTTTCTTCTCTTTCTCATTCCTCCTCTTTCTACTGTTTTTCTTCTCTTTCTCATTCCTCCTCTTTCTACTGTTTTTCTTCTCTTTCTCATTCCTCCTCTTTCTACTGTTTTTCTTCTCTTTCTCATTCCTCCTCCTACTGTTTTTCTTCTCTTTCTCATTCCTCTTTCTACTGTTTTTCTTCTCTTTCTCATTCCTCCTCTTTCTACTGTTTTTCTTCTCTTTCTCATTCCTCCTCCTACTGTTTTTCTTCTCTTTCTCATTCCCCCTCTTTCTACTGTTTTTCTTCTCTTTCTCATTCCTCCTCTTTCTAGTGTTTTTCTTCTCTTTCTCATTCCTCCTCTTTCTACTGTTTTTCTTCTCTTTCTCATTCCTCCTCTTTCTACTGTTTTTCTTCTCTTTCTCATTCCTCTTTCTACTGTTTTTCTTCTCTTTCTCATTCCCCCTCTTTCTACTGTTTTTCTTCTCTTTCTCATTCCTCCTCTTTCTACTGTTTTTCTTCTCTTTCTCATTCCTCCTCTTTCTACTGTTTTTCTTCTCTTTCTCATTCCTCCTCTTTCTACTGTTTTTCTTCTCTTTCCCATTCCCCCTCTTTCTACTGTTTTTCTTCTCTTTCTCATTCCTCTTTCTACTGTTTTTCTTCTCTTTCTCATTCCTCCTCTTTCTACTGTTTTTCTTCTCTTTCTCATTCCTCTTTCTACTGTTTTTCTTCTCTTTCTCATTCCTCCTCTTTCTACTGTTTTTCTTCTCTTTCTCATTCCTCCTCTTTCTACTGTTTTTCTTCTCTTTCTCATTCCTCCTCTTTCTACTGTTTTTCTTCTCTTTCTCATTCCTCCTCTTTCTACTGTTTTTCTTCTCTTTCTCATTCCTCCTCTTTCTACTGTTTTTCTTCTCTTTCTCATTCCTCCTCCTACTGTTTTTCTTCTCTTTCTCATTCCTCCTCTTTCTACTGTTTTTCTTCTCTTTCTCATTCCTCCTCCTACTGTTTTTCTTCTCTTTCTCATTCCTCCTCTTTCTACTGTTTTTCTTCTCTTTCTCATTCCTCCTCTTTCTACTGTTTTTCTTCTCTTTCTCATTCCTCTTTCTACTGTTTTTCTTCTCTTTCTCATTCCTCCTCTTTCTAGTGTTTTTCTTCTCTTTCTCATTCCTCCTCCTACTGTTTTTCTTCTCTTTCTCATTCCTCCTCTTTCTACTGTTTTTCTTCTCTTTCTCATTCCTCCTCCTACTGTTTTTCTTCTCTTTCTCATTCCCCCTCTTTCTACTGTTTTTCTTCTCTTTCTCATTCCTCCTCCTACTGTTTTTCTTCTCTTTCTCATTCCTCTTTCTACTGTTTTTCTTCTCTTTCTCATTCCTCCTCTTTCTACTGTTTTTCTTCTCTTTCTCATTCCTCCTCCTACTGTTTTTCTTCTCTTTCTCATTCCTCCTCTTTCTACTGTTTTTCTTCTCTTTCTCATTCCTCCTCTTTCTACTGTTTTTCTTCTCTTTCTCATTCCTCCTCTTTCTACTGTTTTTCTTCTCTTTCTCATTCCTCCTCTTTCTACTGTTTTTCTTCTCTTTCTCATTCCTCCTCTTTCTACTGTTTTTCTTCTCTTTCTCATTCCTCCTCCTCCTACTGTTTTTCTTCTCTTTCTCATTCCTCCTCCTCCTACTGTTTTTCTTCTCTTTCTCATTCCTCTTTCTACTGTTTTTCTTCTCTTTCTCATTCCTCCTCTTTCTACTGTTTTTCTTCTCTTTCTCATTCCTCCTCTTTCTACTGTTTTTCTTCTCTTTCTCATTCCTCCTCTTTCTACTGTTTTTCTTCTCTTTCTCATTCCTCCTCTTTCTACTGTTTTTCTTCTCTTTCTCATTCCTCCTCCTACTGTTTTTCTTCTCTTTCTCATTCCTCCTCTTTCTACTGTTTTTCTTCTCTTTCTCATTCCTCTTTCTACTGTTTTTCTTCTCTTTCTCATTCCTCCTCTTTCTACTGTTTTTCTTCTCTTTCTCATTCCTCCTCTTTCTACTGTTTTTCTTCTCTTTCTCATTCCTCTTTCTACTGTTTTTCTTCTCTTTCTCATTCCTCCTCTTTCTACTGTTTTTCTTCTCTTTCTCATTCCTCCTCTTTCTACTGTTTTTCTTCTCTTTCTCATTCCTCCTCTTTCTACTGTTTTTCTTCTCTTTCTCATTCCTCCTCCTACTGTTTTTCTTCTCTTTCTCATTCCTCTTTCTACTGTTTTTCTTCTCTTTCTCATTCCTCTTTCTACTGTTTTTCTTCTCTTTCTCATTCCTCCTCTTTCTACTGTTTTTCTTCTCTTTCTCATTCCTCCTCTTTCTACTGTTTTTCTTCTCTTTCTCATTCCTCCTTCTACTGTTTTTCTTCTCTTTCTCATTCCTCCTCTTTCTACTGTTTTTCTTCTCTTTCTCATTCCTCCTCTTTCTACTGTTTTTCTTCCCTTTCTCATTCCTCCTCTTTCTACTGTTTTTCTTCTCTTTCTCATTCCTCTTTCTACTGTTTTTCTTCTCTTTCTCATTCCTCTTTCTACTGTTTTTCTTCTCTTTCTCATTCCTCCTCTTTCTACTGTTTTTCTTCTCTTTCTCATTCCTCTTTCTACTGTTTTTCTTCTCTTTCTCATTCCTCTTTCTACTGTTTTTCTTCTCTTTCTCATTCCCCCTCTTTCTACTGTTTTTCTTCTCTTTCTCATTCCTCTTTCTACTGTTTTTCTTCCCTTTCTCATTCCTCCTCTTTCTACTGTTTTTCTTCTCTTTCTCATTCCTCTTTCTACTGTTTTTCTTCTCTTTCTCATTCCTCTTTCTACTGTTTTTCTTCTCTTTCTCATTCCCCCTCTTTCTACTGTTTTTCTTCTCTTTCTCATTCCTCCTCTTTCTACTGTTTTTCTTCCCTTTCTCATTCCTCCTCTTTCTACTGTTTTTCTTCTCTTTCTCATTCCTCTTTCTACTGTTTTTCTTCTCTTTCTCATTCCTCCTCTTTCTACTGTTTTTCTTCCCTTTCTCATTCCTCCTCTTTCTACTGTTTTTCTTCTCTTTCTCATTCCTCTTTCTACTGTTTTTCTTCTCTTTCTCATTCCTCTTTCTACTGTTTTTCTTCTCTTTCTCATTCCTCCTCTTTCTACTGTTTTTCTTCTCTTTCTCATTCCTCCTCTTTCTACTGTTTTTCTTCTCTTTCTCATTCCTCTTTCTACTGTTTTTCTTCTCTTTCTCATTCCTCCTCTTTCTACTGTTTTTCTTCTCTTTCTCATTCCTCTTTCTACTGTTTTTCTTCCCTTTCTCATTCCTCCTCTTTCTACTGTTTTTCTTCTCTTTCTCATTCCTCTTTCTACTGTTTTTCTTCTCTTTCTCATTCCTCTTTCTACTGTTTTTCTTCTCTTTCTCATTCCTCCTCCTCCTACTGTTTTTCTTCTCTTTCTCATTCCTCTTTCTACTGTTTTTCTTCTCTTTCTCATTCCTCCTCTTTCTACTGTTTTTCTTCTCTTTCTCATTCCTCCTCTTTCTACTGTTTTTCTTCTCTTTCTCATTCCTCTTTCTACTGTTTTTCTTCTCTTTCTCATTCCTCTTTCTACTGTTTTTCTTCTCTTTCTCATTCCTCCTTCTACTGTTTTTCTTCTCTTTCTCATTCCTCCTCTTTCTACTGTTTTTCTTCTCTTTCTCATTCCTCCTCTTTCTACTGTTTTTCTTCTCTTTCTCATTCCTCCTCTTTCTACTGTTTTTCTTCTCTTTCTCATTCCTCCTCTTTCTAGTGTTTTTCTTCTCTTTCTCATTCCTCCTCTTTCTACTGTTTTTCTTCTCTTTCTCATTCCTCTTTCTACTGTTTTTCTTCTCTTTCTCATTCCCCCTCTTTCTACTGTTTTTCTTCTCTTTCTCATTCCTCCTCTTTCTACTGTTTTTCTTCTCTTTCTCATTCCTTCTCTTTCCACTGTTTTTCTTCTCTTTCTCATTCCTCCTCTTTCTACTGTTTTTCTTCTCTTTCTCATTCCTCTTTCTACTGTTTTTCTTCTCTTTCTCATTCCTCCTCTTTCTACTGTTTTTCTTCTCTTTCTCATTCCTCCTCTTTCTACTGTTTTTCTTCTCTTTCTCATTCCTCCTCTTTCTACTGTTTTTCTTCTCTTTCTCATTCCTCCTCCTACTGTTTTTCTTCTCTTTCTCATTCCTCCTCTTTCTACTGTTTTTCTTCTCTTTCTCATTCCTCCTCCTACTGTTTTTCTTCTCTTTCTCATTCCTCTTTCTACTGTTTTTCTTCTCTTTCTCATTCCTCCTCTTTCTACTGTTTTTCTTCTCTTTCTCATTCCTCCTCTTTCTACTGTTTTTCTTCTCTTTCTCATTCCTCTTTCTACTGTTTTTCTTCTCTTTCTCATTCCTCCTCTTTCTACTGTTTTTCTTCTCTTTCTCATTCCTCTTTCTACTGTTTTTCTTCTCTTTCTCATTCCTCCTCTTTCTACTGTTTTTCTTCTCTTTCTCATTCCTCCTCTTTCTACTGTTTTTCTTCTCTTTCTCATTCCTCCTCTTTCTACTGTTTTTCTTCTCTTTCTCATTCCTCCTCTTTCTACTGTTTTTCTTCTCTTTCTCATTCCTCCTCCTACTGTTTTTCTTCTCTTTCTCATTCCTCCTCTTTCTACTGTTTTTCTTCTCTTTCTCATTCCTCCTCTTTCTACTGTTTTTCTTCTCTTTCTCATTCCTCTTTCTACTGTTTTTCTTCTCTTTCTCATTCCTCCTCTTTCTACTGTTTTTCTTCTCTTTCTCATTCCTCCTCTTTCTACTGTTTTTCTTCTCTTTCTCATTCCTCCTCCTACTGTTTTTCTTCTCTTTCTCATTCCTCCTACTGTTTTTCTTCTCTTTCTCATTCCTCCTCTTTCTACTGTTTTTCTTCTCTTTCTCATTCCTCCTCCTACTGTTTTTCTTCTCTTTCTCATTCCTCCTCTTTCTACTGTTTTTCTTCTCTTTCTCATTCCTCCTCCTACTGTTTTTCTTCTCTTTCTCATTCCTCCTCTTTCTACTGTTTTTCTTCTCTTTCTCATTCCTCCTCCTTCTACTGTTTTTCTTCTCTTTCTCATTCCCCCTCTTTCTACTGTTTTTCTTCTCTTTCTCATTCCCCCTCTTTCTACTGTTTTTCTTCTCTTTCTCATTCCTCCTCCTCCTACTGTTTTTCTTCTCTTTCTCATTCCTCCTCCTTCTACTGTTTTACTTCTTCTAATAAGTCCATGTTTTTTTTGACTCTGCCCTGAAATGGTTTTGGAGCTATTTGGGAAAGGTACATTAGCATAAAAAAATCCACAGATTTTCCCTCTTTCTTCAGAACGGAGTCCGTTGCAGAGAAGATGCTCACCAACTGGTTCGCTTTCCTTCTTCACAGATTTCTCAAAGTGAGTCTAATGCAACCCCCAGTTCACCAGTTTTATTAAACCAGGGTTTTATAAGAATCGGCAGTTGAAATACATTTTATATCCTTAATCGATATGTGTTTTCTCTCTGTCTCTCTCCCTCGCCTCTCTCGCTCCAGGAGTGTTCTGGTGAACCTCTGTTCATGCTGTACTGTGCCATCAAGCAGCAGATGGAGAAGGGGCCTATAGACGCCATCACAGGAGAGGCGCGCTACTCCCTCAGTGAAGACAAGCTCATCAGACAGCAGATAGAGTACAAAACTCTGGTCAGTACCACTCAGGCAAACACACACACACACACACACACACACACACACACACACACACACACACACACACACACACACACACACACACACGCCCTTACCTCCTCTCCTCTCCTGTAGATCCTGAACTGCGTGAACCCAGACAATGAGAACAGTCCTGAGATCCCAGTGAAGGTGCTGAACTGTGACACCATCACCCAGGTCAAGGAGAAGATACTGGACGCCTGCTATAAGAACATGCCCTACTCACAGAGGCCCCGCGCTGTCGACATGGACCTGGGTAGGATAGACACACACACAAAACACACAAACAAAGGTGCTGACAGACACACAAACACACACACAAAGGGGGTGACATACACACACACACACACACACACACACACAATACACACAAACACACAAACAAAGGTGCTGACAGACACACAAACACACACACACAAAGGGGATGACATACACACACACACACCTTCCCTAGTCTGACAGACAGGCCTCCCCCCCACACACACAGGTCTGCCGCCCACTCCACCCCAGAGCCAACACTGCCTCTTTCACCTCTCCTCTTCCTCCTCCTCCTCCTCTTCCTCTTCCTCTTCCTCCTCCTCCTCTTCTCATGTGCTCTCCCTTCACACCAATGAGAGAGAAACAATAACCTCAAGTCAGAAGTGGTAATCACCAGCAACAACCACAGGGGACAATCTCTCTCTCCATATCACTATCACCTAGGTAACACTAGAGTGTGTGGCAGTGGTCTCCAGGCACAAAGTAATACATTCCAGTCAACAGAGTAGAAAAATCAATGATCACTACCTGGTGCCTGACAAGGTCCACCATTTCCACATCAACAACCTTATTATCGTTTCATTATCAGACGAAAATCCGTCAATGTGCCCATCTACTCCCCACCCTCCTCTTCCCCCTCTCCCGCTCACTTGAGTCACTTTTCTGGAAAGGATTCTCTCTCTTAGACCTTCTCCTCCGGCGTGCGCTTTTCCCACCATGCGACGCAAGTATCACTGACACCAATTACGCTGGTGAGGCTGAGTGCCAACTACGCCGGTTAGGCTGAGTGTGTATACAAATTGAAATTGTTTGTGTGTAATGTTTAATTAAAATGGCCGTCAATCCGGGCGGGCGCCGTCTCTCTGGTCTCCTAACCTAGTGGAGAACACATAGTGCTCTCTGTGTGTGTCTGCAGAACAGAACGGCACAACGAATGGCTGTTGATACTGCTTCATTTGGATAATGTGTTTTCTCAAGAGTCCTTTGGAAGCTTGTGACGTCTGTGTGCCTCTCCTCTCCTCAGTGACACCAAGGCAAATGAAGACGCAGTCAGAGAATAGCTTAATCGTTTTGCTTGAAGAAGTAATGACTATTATAGCAGTCTTGGTAACACCCTTAGAGACAAACAGATAGCATTGTCAATCTCTTTAACCTTTCTGATCTCCCCATCCCGGATCCGGGTTCGTGAATACAGACTCAAGCTCATTACCATAACGCAACGTTAACTATTCATGAAAATCGCAAATGAAATGAAATAAATATGCTAGCTCTCAAGCTTAGCCTTTTGTTAACAACACTGTCATCTCAGATTTTCAAAATATGCTTCTCAACCATTGCAAAACAATCATTTGTGTAACAGTATTGATGGCTAACGTAGCATTTAGCATTAGCATTCAGCTGGCAACATTTACACAAAAAAACAGAAAAGCATTCAAAAAAATAATTTACCTTTGAAGAACTTCAGATGTTTTCATTGAGGAGACTCTCAGATAGCAAATGTTCAGTTTTTCCTGAAAGATTATTTGTTTAGGACAAATCGCTCCGTTTTCTGCGTCACGTTTAGCTATGAAAAAACCCCTGTATCCAGGATTGTGTAAATCTATCAGCAAGCTCATTAGCATAACACAACGTTAACTATTTATGAAAATCGCAAATGAAATGAAATAAATATGCCATCTCTCAAGCTTAGCCTTTTGTAAACAACACTGTCATCTCAGATTTTCAAAATATGCTTCTCAACCATAGGAAAACAATCATTTGTGTAAAAGTAGCTAGCTAGAGTTAGCATTTCGCGTTAGCATTTAGCGTTAG
>NC_048573.1:61325508-61440508 GCF_013265735.2 Oncorhynchus mykiss
ATTATGAAATTCCAGTGACACTTTATTTTTACTATTTTTATTTTCAAATATATTTTAGATTTTAGATTTTAGATTCTTCAAAGTAGCCACCATTTGCCTTGATGACAGCTTGGCACACTCTTGGCATTCTCTCAACCAGCTTCACCTGGAATGCTTTTCCAACAGTCTTGAAGGAGTTCCCACATATGCTGAGCACTTGTTGGCTGCTTTTCTTTCACTCTGCAGTCCAACTCATCACAAACCATCTCAATTGGGTTGAGGTCGGGGGGATTGTGGAGGCCAGGTCATCTGATGCAGCACTTCATCACTATCCTTCTTAGCCCTTACACAGTCTGGAGGTGTATTGGGTCATTGTCCTGTTGAAAAACAAATGATAGTCCCACTAAGCGCAAACCAGATGGGATGACGTATCATTGCTGTGGCAGCCATGCTGGTTAAGTGTGCCTTGAATTGTAAATAAATCACTGACAGTGTCACCAGCAAAGCACCCCCACACCATCACACCTCATCCATGCTTCACGGTGGGAACTACACATGCGGAGATCATTTGTCCACCTACTCAGCGTCTCACAAAGACACAGCAGTTGGAACCACAAATCTCAATTTGGACTCATCAGATCAAAGCACAGATTTCCACCGGTCTAATGTCCATTGCTTGTCCTTCTTTGCCCAAGCAAGTCTCCTCTTATTATTGGTGTCCTTTAGTAGTGTTTTTTTTGCAGTAATTCGATCATGAAGGCCTGATTCACGCAGTGTCCTCTGAACAGTTGATGTTGAGATGTCTGTTACTTGAACTATGTGAAGCATTTATTTGGGCTGCAATTTCTGAGGCTGGTAACTCTAATGAACTTATCCTCTGCAGCAGAGGTAACTCTGGGTCTTCCATTCCTGTGGCGGTCCTCATGAGAGCCAGTATCATCATAGCGCTTGATGGTTTTTGCGACTGCACTTGAAGAAACGTTCAAAATTCTTAAAATGTTCCATATTGACTGACCTTCATGTCTTAAAGTAATGATGGACTTGGTCTTTTCTCTTTGCTTATTTGAGCTGTTCTTGCCATAATATGGACTTGGTCTTTTACCATATAGGGCTATCTTCTGTATACCTCCCCTTCCTTGTCACAACACAACTGATGGGCTCAAACGCATTAAGAAGGAAATTAATTCCACAAATTAACTATTAACAAGGCACACCTGTTATTTGAAATGCATTCCAGGCGACTATCTCATGAAACTGGTTGAAAGAATTCCAAGAGTGTGCAAAGCTGTCGTCAAGGCAAAGGGTGGCTACTTTGAAGAATCTCAACTATAAAATATATTTGAATTTTTGTAATACTTTTTTGGTTACTAAATGATTCCATATATGTTATTTCCTAGTTCTGATGTCTTCACTAGTATTCTACAATGTAGAAAATATTACAAATAAAGAAAAACCCTTGAATGAGTAAGTCAAATCAAATCAAATGTATTTATATAGCCCTTCGTACATCAGCTGATATCTCAAAGTGCTGTACAGAAACCCAGCCAAGAACCCAAAACAGCAAGCAATGCAGGTGTTGAAGCAAGTGTGTCCAAACTTTTGACTGGTACTGTATATAATGGCAACCCTGTTGATAATGATAATGTATATGATTGGAAAAAAGGGTGTGAGCGTTAATCAGACCGAGAAAAAAATCAACACAGTTGTGGTTTGATATCATTATGTAGTCACAGACAGGCGTAAGTACGACAAGCTATGCTGAATACAGTTTCAGAGGAATTCTACTGTTACTGTATACATGTTCATCCCTGTAAGGCAGGGGTGTCAAAGTCAAATGGACGGAGGGCCAAATAAAAAAATCAGCTACAAGACGAGGGCCGGACTGTTCGAATGTTCATTGAAAAATTTTTAAATGACGCATATAGTCTAGTGAACCTAATTGAACCTACTGAAAACCTAACAAATATATTACAATATGATCAGATAAATAAAGCAATATTTTCTTATGGCTCTGTCAGTAATCTTTAATTTTCAACAGACACAAAAGACAAATTTCCTTTATATAAATATCCCCATAACATGAACATTAAATGAAAGAAACCGGTATTCAAGGCACCATCAGTAGACTATATTTTCTATTTTAGCAAAAGTGGGCTAAATTTACTTCAAAGAAAAAACAATAATAGCAATTTTCTATCATCCACTCAACTGAAATATTTTTAAAATATAATTGGATTGAAATACAAAAAAATAAAGTGCAAAAATCTATTAATCAAAAACAACACTTTGTTTAAGGAGAAGTAACATGCAGTGAAAACAAATATTAAATTTTAACTTTTAAACTTGAACTGAGTAAAAACTCTAAATATGTGATTGCACAGTAATGTTCACTTGTTTGAGGTTGAGGGTGATACTTGGTGGTGTCCCATCTTTTCCACAAGTTCATCAATGTTCGGGGTAAGGCTCTGAGCTGAAGAAATCCTCAGAATTGAGTGGAGGTGTTCAGCAGTAAGTCGACTTCTGTGTGATGTTTTGTTCAGGTTCATCAAAGAAAACAGTTGTTCACACAGGTATGTGCTGCCAAACATAGACAACGTTTGAGCAGCCTGGATGCGCAGCTGGGGCATTGTGCCGGGGAGGAACTCCGCAGCACCCACTGCCGCATATTTTGCCCTCAGTGCATCATTGCATTGGAGGTCAATCAACTCCATTTGGAGGTTTGGTGGTGAGCTTTCCACGTCAACAGCAAATGGGTTACCGAGCAGTTCCAACCTGCTTTTTTGTGCTTCAAAGTCAGCAAATCGGCGTCGAAAGTCAGCGGCAAGCATACCTATTTTATCAGCCAACTGTGTGCTCGGGAACGCACTGGTAGAGAGCTTCTCTTTCATGGTCTGGCAGCTGGGAAAGTGGCTCAAATTTTCTTTCCGCATCTGCGTCTCCCACAGAGTCAGTTTGGTTTTAAATGCCTTCACTGTACTGTACATATCAGAGATGACACGATCCCGACCCTGCAGCTGCAAGTTTATTGCATTCAGATGACTCGTAATGTCACACAGAAAAGCCATTTCACACAGAAACATTTCGTCTCGGAGTTGTGTTGTGTCTTTCCCTTTGCTGTCCAAGAACAGACAAATCTCCTCACGAAGCTCGAAACATCTTTGAAGCACCTTTCCCTGGCTTAGCCATCGCACCTCTGTGTGATAAGGCAAATCACCATGCTCCGTTTCTAACTCCGTCAGAAATGCCTTGAACTGGCGGTGATTCAAACCTTTGGCTCTGATAAAGTTAACTGTGCGCGTGATGATGCTCATTACATGCTCCATTTTCAAGGCTTTACCGCACAACGCTTCCTGGTGTATGATACAATGATAAGCTGTCAGCTCACCTGTCGCGTTTTCCTCTTGCATCTTTTCCCGTATCTTCGCCACCAGTCCGCTCCTGTGTCCACACATCGCAGGTGCTCCGTCGGTTGTCAAACCCACGAGTTTTTCCCAAGGCAGCTCCATCTCATTTACACATCTTGACACCTCTTCATACAAATCATGCCCCGTAGTTGTGCCATGCATAGGACGTAAAGCCAAAAACTCCTCTGTCACGCTTAGGTTGGAGTCCACTCCGCGGATGAAAATTGACAACTGGGCAATGTCAGAAATGTCGGTGCTCTCATCCACAGCCAAGGAATATGCAATAAAATCTTTTCCCTTTTTCACAAGCTGCTCTTTTAGATTGATGGACAACTGGTCTACTCTCTCGGCAATGGTGTTTCTGCTCAGACTCACATTTAAAAAGAGTTGCCTTTTTTCTGGGCAAACTTCGTCACAAACTTTAATCATGCAGTTTTTGATGAAATCCCCCTCCGTAAATGGCCGGGCTGATTTAGCGATCTCTTCTGCCAAAATAAAACTGGCCTTGACAGTTGCGTCCGCGTGTGTGTCCGCGTGTTTCGTTTCATAATGTCGTCTCAGATTATACTCTTTCAGTACCGCCACACTTTCTCCACACAGAAGACACACAGGTTTTCCAGCTACCTTCGTGAACATATACTCCGACTCCCACCTTGTTTGAAACCCCCGGTTCTCAGTATCCACCTTCCGTTTTGCCATTTTTGATGGGTATCTGAAAGTTAATTTTACTGTGATGCTGACGACTGCTGTGCCAATAAATATTGAAATGAAGCAGCCTACTGCTCGGTGCGTCACCTTTGCATTGTGGGAAATGTAGTATTGGTGCGTGTAAAAGATCTGCGGGCTGCCGGCTTGCTGCGGGCCGGTTCTAATAATAAATCAAGATCATCCCAGGGGCCGTAAAAAACCTTCTTGCGGGCCGGATGTGGCCCGCGGGCCTTGACTCTGACATATGTGCTGTAAGGGTTGTCGTTGGTGGAAGAAGGATCGGACCAAGGTGCAGCGTTGTAAGTGTTCATGATGATTTTTAATTCAAACTCAGAACACTAAACAGAAAATAACAACGTGAATTTACAAAACCGAAACAGTACCGTGTGGCCAAAACACTCACACGGAAACAAACACCCACCAACCAAAAGTATGATTCTCAATCAGATACAACTAACGACACCTGCCTCTGATTGAGAACCACACTAGGCTGAACACAAAAAACAACATAGAAAAACAAACATAGACTGCCCACCCCAACTCACGCCCTGACCATACTAAAACAAAGAATAAAATAAGAGAACTATGGTCAGAACGTGACAATTCCTTTGATATCAAGAAATGTTATGTACAATTGTGAGAGCATGAAAACAGGAAATTTCTTTCAAACAAACTGGTTGAAAAGGAACTATAACCACGTTGTAATTACTACATTTAAAAGTTGATTAAAATATACTTACTTTCACAGAGCAACAGGAGATAAAGGACCCTCATCATGGTAAGACTAATGTCCTCCACCAGCCGTCTCTATCTCTGAACCTATACAATAGCAATTAAACCTGTGAACGAGGTTATTGTAAGATGAAGTGTCGTTTTGATGATGAGACAGGATGTCACTGAAATGGACTGTGGTTAGTGCGGCATCCTCCTCTGTTAAGAGAGCTTCAGAGGTGTGCAGAGGATGTGAATAGACCCTCTATAACGAGATCCAATTGGCATTATTCACCCTGTTCAATTTCACTGATATACAGTATTAGGCTCAGATGAATTTGGTTTTGGTTTAATCATCCATAATACATAATCTTATATAATACAACGTTAAAATGTATAGGCATATGCTGCTTCAAATAGTTATTTGTCGGGGGTGGAGAGTACGACTACTTTGAACCATTCTGCTCCAGGACCATTCAATTATGCAATTTTATAGACCTTCCACTATGTGTCACCCTAGTACATAAAGAAAAGGGGAACCTGTTGATTGGTGATCACTGCCAACATGTGATTCTTTGGTTTTGAATTTTACTTTATTGAGAAAGTAAAATCCAGATGCTGAAAATTAAACCAAATTAATCTGACTTTGGTGATACTTGTGTACTGACTCTCCAGCCTAAATTTCCTCCAAATGACTGTAGTGTAATCATGGCAGCTTCCTCACCGTGTTTCTGTAATGCTGGACAATCAGCTGTCTCAGTAGAGTTGAGATAACTGTACCTGTCAGTAGGTAGTTAAACCTCTTCTGTCAGTTGTATCTCCATCAGGTGGCAACACACACAGAGATTACCCACACATATATTACACACTCAGAGATTTCCCACATAGAGATCACACACCCAGAGATTACACACACAGAGATCACACACATAGAGATGGCATACACAGAGATGACACAAACAGAGATTACACACAGAGACATTGCACACACAGAGATTACACACACAGAGATTACACACAGAGAAATCACACACACACAGCGATTACACAACACAGGTATTACACACACAAGCAACAACACAGGAGTTGGTCTGACAATAGTCACTACAAGCAGAAGAGGGAAAGTGAATGTACCAAGTAAGTACTTGTACTAATATATTGTTTATAGAAGACATGACACTGTCAATATGAGTACAACTGGTACTGGAACTTTGATTCTCTCTCTCTCTCTCTCTCTCTCTCTCTCTCTCTCTCTCTCTCTCTCTCTCTCTCTCTCTCTCTCTCTCTCTCTCTCTCTCGCAGTAGATCCAATAGGAACTGTTTAGACAGCTTTAGCACCATAGCATCTCTGCAATTCTACCAGATAGATTAACATGGATCTTTCCAGCTGGACTGTGGGGGAAGATGCCAGACAGAAAGAGAGAGGGAGTCTGTCTTACAGGATCTAGCCAGCCTTCACCTTGACTCCACACCACCCCTCCCTCCTGGCCTCTCCCTCCTGGCCCCTCCCTCCTGGCCCCTCCCTCCTGGCCTCTCCCTCCTGGCCCCACCCTCCTGGACTCTCCCTCCTGGCCTCTCCCTCCTGGCATCTCCCTTCTCCCTCTGTGTTTGTGTCTGTGCCTCTCTCACTGTATCTTTCTTTCTATCTTTCTCTTTATCTCGCTCCCCCCCTCTCTCTCTTGCTCACACACACACCCCAATGAGGTGCTTTGGAGCTTGGCTGGCTCTAGGACCCAGTGAGAGACACACAAGGGGGTGTGGTGATATTTTTTTTAACTGACCACAGAACCTTTTAGCTTGCTGCTGCTGCCTCCTTGAACTGACAACAGCTCTGACAGTGCCTTGTGCCTCTCACCAGGCCCCTTGGAACAGAGACACCCCCAGCCACCCGAACCCTGTCCCCAGGTCCCGTGGTCCTCTGTGTCCTGACATGCCAGGCAGCAGCAGCACACGCGTAGCCCCAGCAGCCCAGCCATGGAGCAGCAAGCCTGGATACTGAGGGGCTTCCTGGCTCAAGTGGAGAGCAAGGAGGCTGAGGAGGAGGAAGCAGAGAGTGGCTTCACAGGGGAGTTCTCAGTGAGTTCATCTATTTATTTGATTACTTTTCTCACTGTATAAAAAAGTGGATTTAGTCTTATGAGTTGGCCTGTCCTGTGATGCTGAGTGTTTACAGTTTGTCTAAACATCGAGAGCATGTGAGGGAGTGTATTTGTTTTTATGTGAGTGTGTGTGGACAAAGAGAGAGTGCTGTTGTGAAATTTTCCAAGAAGAATTTCACAAAAGAACGCCATGTTCAGAGACATACTATTTATGTTATGCTGTTTCTGTGCGGGTTGTTCCTGTATGGGTTGTTCCTGTATGGATTGTTTCTGTATGGGTTGTTTCTGTATGGGTTGTTTCTGTATGGGTTGTTTCTGTACGGGTTGTTTCTGTATGGGTTGTTCCTGTATGGGTTGTTTCTGTATGGGTTGTTCCTGTATGGGTTGTTTCTGTATGGGTTGTTTCTGTATGGGTTGTTTCTGTATGGGTTGTTTCTGTATGGGTTGTTTCTGTATGGGTTGTTTCTGTGTGGGTTGTTCCTGTATGGGTTGTTCCTGTATGGGTTGTTTCTGTATGGGTTGTTTCTGTATGGGTTGTTTCTGTATGGGTTGTTTCTGTGTGGGTTGTTCCTGTGTGGGTTGTTTCTGTGTGGGTTGTTTCTCTATGGGTTGTTTCTGTGTGAGTTGTTCCTGTGTGGGTTGTTTCTGTGTGGGTTGTTTCTCTGTGGGTTGTTCCTGTAGGGGTGGTTTCTGTGTGGGTTGTTTCTGTATGGGTTGTTTCTGTATGGGTTGTTTCTGTATGGATTGTGTCAGTCAGTCCCCAACTACTGCTTATGAGCTTCCTCTTATTGCACTGCTGCCTGTTTTTGAAGGCCCCCATATAAGTAAGATGGGGGCCAAATTTGATGTTACGGATGCAGAACCCCCCCGCCTCACCACCCTGTACGCACATACACACACATACACACATAAACACAAATACATATATACACACACACATACACACATAAACACACACACATATATATACACACAGATATACACACACACATACACACATACACACACATATACACACACACATACACACATGCACATTGTGTGGCTGAAGGGCGGGTGGGTGCCAGGCGGGTTGAATAAAGAGAAGCAATACCGTAAAAAATCCATAAATGTAATTATTGTGCAGTTTATATAGTCTACATTGAGGTTTTTCTTTCATTATTTTAGGCTATCTGGTATTACTGCATAAGCCTAAACGTTAGGGTTTAACTGTAGCCTACGCGCGCCAAATAGCCTACACAGCCAATCGCCAAACAAAGCTTCTGGGAAGGGCAGAAGAAGTTAACGTCAATCCGCGGAGGCAAAAAGGACATTGTCGATGTTTAATTCAATAAGACACAAGCTGCAAAAGGAGAGTTGAAAATAAAGAGAAGGGAGGACCAGAAAAGTAATGTTTAGTAAAGATTTGGGGAAGTGGTAAAAGAGGAAGATAATAGTGCCGGCTATGTTATGTGTGATGATTGTGAGGCTCTATACAAATTCAACAGTCACATGACGGGACTTCGAATAGGCCTATAATATGTCAGGGGACTTGTAGCCTACTGTTTAGATGTGTTAAATGGAAACTGAAATTTGGACATTGACTAACCAGAATAACATACTGTTTTGGCAAACTCCAAGACCTCTGATAATACTAGTCCCGTGCGAATAGAAATCCCTATGTTTTGAGAGAAATGTCGGAGTTTGACAGGTGTTGCTCGTGGTTTGAGCAAGAAAACAACTAATTACATAAGCTGAAAGATGTGCTGCGCATAGCCTATACAGTGCATTCATAAAGTATTCAGACCCCTTGACTTTTTCCACATTTTGTTACGTTAAAGCCTTATTCTAAAATGTATTAAATAAAATGTTCCCCTCATAAATCTAAACACAATACCCCATAATGACGAAGTGAAAACAGGTTTTTAGACATTTTTGCAAACTTATTAAAAATAAAAACAGAAATACCTTATTTACATAAGTATTTATACCCTTTGCTATGAGACTTGAAATTCAGCTCAGGTGCCTGTGGTAAATTCAATTGATTGTACATGATTTGGAAAGGCACACACCTGTCTATATAAGGTCCCACAGTTGACAGTGCATGTCAGCTCAAAAACCAAGCCATGAGGTTGAAATAATTATCCGTAGAGCTCCGAAACAGGATTGTGCTGATGCACAGATCTGGGGAAGGGTACCAAGAACACAGTGGCCTCCATCATTCTTAAATGGAAGGAGTTTGGAACTACCAAGACTCTTGCTAGTGCTGGCCACCCGGCCAAACTGAGCAATCAGTGTAGAAGGACCTTGGTCAGGGAGGTGAAAAAGAACCTGATGGTCACTCTGACAGAGTCCATCTATCGTTCCTCTGTGGAGATGGGAGAACCTTCCAGAAAGACAACCGTCTCTGCAGCACTCCACCAATCAGGCCTTTACGGTAGAGTGGCTAGACGGAAGCCACTTCTCAGTAAAAGGCACATGACAGCCCGCTTGGAGTTTGCCAAAAGGCACCTAAAGGTGTCAGAATCATGCAGTGTGGATGTTTTCAGTGGCAGGGACAGGGAGACAAGTCAGGATTGATGGAAAGATGAATGGAACAAAGTACAGAGAGATCCTTGATGAAACCTGCTCCAGAGCTCTCAGGACCTCAGCCTGGGATGAAGGTTCACCTTCTAACAGGACAATGACCCTAAGCACACAGCCAAGACAATGCAGGAGTGGCTTCAGGACAAGTCTCTGAATAAGTGGCCCAGCCAGAGCCCGGACTTGAAACCGATCTCTGGAGAGGTGTGAAAATAGCTGTGCAGCGATGCTCCCCATCCAGCTTGAAAGGATCTGCAGAGAAGAATGGGAGAAACTCCCCAAATAAAGGTGTGCCAAGCTTGTAGCGTCGTACCCAAGAAGACTCGAGGATGTAATCGCTGCCAAAGGTGCTTCAACAAAGTACTGAGTGAAGGGTCTGAATACTTATGTAAACGTGATATATATTTTTTTTCACAAGGTTTGTGTGTAGATTGTTGAGGGGAAAAAACAATTGAATACATTTTAGAATAAGGCTGTAACGTCACAAAATGTAAAAAAATGAAAGGGATCTGGATACTTTCCGAATGCACTGTATATGAAGGGCCTATACGTATCGACTTTTACAGTGAATGTTTTTTTAAACTTTTTGTGGGATTGAACTGAACATTGCCAAATGCATCATGAAAAAATATTGCACCTCTGGAATAACGGACATTCTGGGGTAATAAATACATAACCAACGTTCTCTGGTAATACTAGTACTGTGCAAATATGGCTGCAGCCTTAATATTAACTCCTACAGATTTAAGCATTTATTGCAATGAAATTATACACCAAATGTAGGCAAAATTTGGACTTGGGAACAGGAGTGGAGAAAGTTATTTATTTATTTCTGCATCTTCAGAGAATGCTATGCTCAGTTAGATACCATCTATAGAGGTGCTGTCTTTGTCATAAAAGCTGATAGTATTTCAACCACATAAAATATGCATTGAAGCCGAACTGAAATCTTATCAGAAACAGGTTTGGTGGTTTTCACAGCTTTCTTTTTCCTTACAACTGGTCAAACTGATGTCATTTGGACATTTTGCTTCATTGTATTTTCTCCCCAGTCCCTAAACATCTTTGCACCGTGAAAGATGACAGAGAAAACTTCAAAGATGTCAACTAGGTTGAAGTGTTCATTCTATCGATCTATTACAGTATTCTTTCTGTTGAGTGAGGGTTTATTTAGTTTTCTAGGGCAACATGTAATGACAAAAGAGAAGCTACATGTATCTAATTATAGTCAAGTTGACTAACAAATAGCCAACCTAAATTGGGAAATTATAAGCAGAAACATATCTAAATCAGGCAACACCTATTAAGCAATCGTTCTGCAGTCTTTGACTGTAGCCTATAGCCCATTTTATTTATTTGCGGCACTGCATGTTTCCAGTAATCTAATGACTAAGTCTGAGCCATGCCAGAACTGACGTTAAGCTTTGGCAGTGGTGTGGTGTCACAGTGTTACCCACCGAGTGTACAGTACATGGGTGTGATTATAACACTGACTCTAAACTCAGAAACAAAGGTGCTATCTAGAATCTAAAACTGAATCCATAGGAGAACCCTTTGAAGAGTTACTAGACTCAGACATAGGAACTGTGACAACTGCAATCTCATTGGCTGTGTGGCTACTCACTTCCGATTCCCCAGAGGAACAAGGTGTTTAGACACCCTTACATTTAGCCAGACCGGTCTGGGTGATAGACTGAGATAACCCCTTCCCTCCTGCACCTGCAAATATATGCCAAATATTTTGTTTTCTATTTTCCTCACTTCTCACTGTTGCAGAGGCTCAAACGCCAGTCCACCAAGTACCGCACTGACAAAACCTACCCCACCAAAGTAGCGGAGAAGCAGGAGAATGTGAAGAAGAACCGATACAAGGACATTGTTCCCTGTAAGTCACATTTTACAGTTACAGTCTAATGTAGTGGTTTGAAGTGGTATATTTATGCAGTCCTCACTACAATACTGTCATCATCTCACCTCAGTTGACCACAGCAGAGTGAAGCTGTCCCTTACCACCTCTAAGAATGACAATGACTACATCAATGCCAGCTTCATCAAGGTAGGGTGACTTGATCTTGGTATAATAGAAGACACAATAGAAGAGTATCTGCAGTAGAGTCCCAGGGTGTGTGACCATATGCTCTGTAACCCCAGGGAGTGTCAGGGGCCAGGGCCTACATTGCCACTCAGGGCCCTCTGCCCCACACCGTGCTGGACTTCTGGAGGATGCTCTGGGAGTACAACATAGAGGTACCACTCTGTCTGCCTGTCAGTCTCTGTGTGTATGTCTCTTTCACTCACTCTTTCTCTCTCTCTCTCTCTCTGTCTGTCTGTCTGTCTGTCTGTCTGTCTGTCTGTCTGTCTGTCTGTCTGTCTGTCTGTCTGTCTGTCTGTCTGTCTGTCTGTCTGTCTGTCTGTCTCTCTCTCTCTCTCTCTCTCTCTCTCTCTCTCGGGTTGTTCCATGACATTTCAGCAAGCCATAATACCCACCATCTCAGATTGTTATGAAATTGTTTCTGTAATTAAACAAATAGGATAAGCATTCCTGAAACATTATGATGGTGAAATATAAGTTGATATCTGAAAAATTAAGCTAACACATTTTAATTCATATGATTAATATATTATTCAATAATTATAGTATAAAACATCCAATCAAATCGATTTGATTTTTGTTGTTGATGATTAGATATATTATCAGTTCTCTATGCTTGACAAGTAGTATTGAACTGGGGCTCTGAGTATTGTTTGATCATCCAAGATTTCAGAACAATCTGAGATGGTGGGTGTTGAAATCCTATTTTTCATGCTTTTTGAGGTAGAACAACCCCCTGTCATTCTCTCTCTGGTGATGTTGCACTGATGGGGATCTTGTCTTCTATCAGGTCATAGTGATGGCTTGCAGGGAGTATGAGATGGGCAGGGTAAGTCACTCTCTATGCTCATGTTTACTTTATTATTACACTGCATTTTATAGTCATAGACTGTGGTAAATATTAGGTCAGTGTTGTAGCCTGCTGCACATTGAAGACAGATTGTTTGTAATGTGACCCACATACTCTTTTGTAGAAAAAGTGTGAGCGCTACTGGCCGGAGAAACAAGAGGAGCCATTTGTTTGTGACCCGTTTACTATTTACTGCGTGAGTAGTAGGCTACTTCTTCCCTCTCTCTGACCACTTCCTGCTTTGGTTGGTTCTCTTGTCCTCTCGCAAGACAACCGGCCTCCGGAAGTCAGCCCCTCTAGCATTTGTTTTGTCTTGTTCCCTGCACACCTGGTTTTCATTCCCCAATCACACTACATGTATTTATTCCTCTGTTCCCCATCATGTCTTTGTGTGAGATTGTTTCGTGTTACGTGTCTATGTTGACGTGCTTTACTGGTATGCGTTTATTCCGTGTTTTATTTCACGCAGTATGTTATTGTGTTTATACAGTATTATTGTGACTGTTTGCGCGTTGGCACTTTTGCATTGGCTGGAGGTTTTGACGCAGTGGCGTGCATCTGTTGGTTTCTCCTGCCTCAATAAAGTGTGCGCCTGTTCACAACTCTCTGCTCTCCTGCACCTGACTCCGCTCCCAGTACCCACGCCATTGACACCATAACTATGTTATCAACACTACAGTTAGTAGTAGTCACGAATGGTAGTTGAATACAACCTTATTGAAAAGCCAGATACAAAAAGATACAGGCATATACAAAAGTCCCTTGATGTGATTAGTACTTTTTCCTGTTAGGATTCTAATTTATAGGGTTCTGCTCAAATATGCCTGAAATATGCATAAACATGAATAATCCCTCATGTGTGAAGTACATGTAGTAAACTAATGTTATTCCCAAACTAAAAAGAAAAGCGTCTGCAGGTTTTCTGTGTGAAAATAAAGCTAAACTGCCAACTCTGTGTGTTTGTGTACAGGACTCAGAGGAAAGTAAAGGGGACTATGTGAGCAGACACTTGAGGGTGACCTATCGTAATGTAAGAACTGTTTATACCCTTATTATCAACTGAGATGGAGTGATAATTAGAAACAGCCATGTGAAGAATCTGCAAACAAGACATAGAGTGCCTTCGGAAAGTATTCCGAACCCTTGACATTTTCCATATTTTGTTACGTTACAGCCTTATTTACAACCTTATTCTAAATGGATTACATTTTATTTTATTTTAATTATCTCAGCAATCTACACACAATAGCCCATAATGACAAAGTGAAAAAAGGTTGTTAGACATTTTGCAAATGTATTAAAAGTAAAAACCAGAAACACCTAATTTATTCAGTATTCAGACCCTTTGCTATGAGACTTGAAGTTGAGCTCAGGTGCATCCTGTTTCCATTGATCATCCTTGAGATGTTTCTGCGACTTGATTGGAGTCCACCTGTGGTAAATCCAATTGTTTGGACATGATTTGGAAAGCCACACACCTGTCTATATAAGGTCCCACAGTTGACAGTGCATGTCAGAGAAAAAACCAAGCCACGAGGTCTGTGTTTTGAGAAAAATGATTTTGACAGGTTTTTGATTTAGATTTTGACAAAACAATAACTGATTTGATGAATTGAAATGAGTGCTCCGCATAGCCGATACATGAAGGGCCTACATTTGTCAACTTTCACAGTTAATGCTTCTGTTTATATGTGTTCTGTGAATGATCTGAACATCGCCAAATGCATCATAAAAAAATATTGCACCTCTGGAATAACGGACATTCTGGGGTAATAAATACATAACCAACGTTCTCTAGTAATACTAGTCCTGTGCAAATATGGCTACAGCCTTAATATTAAGCATTTATTGCAATAAAATGATACACCAAGTATAGGCAAAATGTTGACTTGGGAACAGGAGTGGAGAAATAGATTTCTTTCTTCCTGAATCTTGAGAGAATGCAATGCTCAGTTAGATACCATCTGTAAAGGTGCTGTCATCATCATGAAATCATGAAATCTTATCAGAAACACGTTGGGTGTATTTCCCAGCTTTCTTTTTCCTGACAACCAGAAAATCCTCCCCGTTGTTTATTGATGTATTGTGTTTTCTCCCCAGTCTCTAAACGTCTGCGAAAGATGACAGAGTAAACTTCACTGGTGTCAACTAGATTGCAGCATCTATCTAATTATTGTCAAGTTGACAAACAAATAGCCTATCAAAATGTCAGAAACTATGAGCAGAAACATATCTAAATCAGTTCTGCCAAAAAATAGCCTGTAGCCTATTGCGCATTTTCTATATTTGCGGGTTAGGGTTGGGTGTGGGCCTCAGATTTTCACTTTATCACATGTAGTTGGGCGGTTGCAGCAGATGGGTTATTAGTGTGGCATCACTTTCTCACACACACACAAACACAAGACACAAGTTCTTCTCTAGGTTTCTTCCTAGGTTTCGGCCTTTCTAGAGAGTTTTTCCTAGCAACCGTGCTTCTACACCTGCATTGCTTGCTGTTTGGGGTTTTAGGCTGGGTTTCTGTACAGCACTTTGAGATATCAGCTGATGTAAGAAGGGCTATATAAATACATTTGATTTGATTTAGTTGTAGAGGGTGCAACAGGTCAGCACCTCAGGAGTAAATGTCAGTTGGCTTTTCATAGCCGATCATTCAGAGTATCTCTACCGCTCCTAATGTCTCTAGATAGTTGAAAACAGCAGGTCTGGGACAGGTAGCACGTACGATGAACAAGTCAGGGTTCCATATCCGCAGGCAGAACAGTTGAAACTGGAGCAGCAGCACGACCAGGTGGACTGGGGACAGCAAGGAGTCATCAGGCCAGATAGTCCTGAGGCATGGTCCTAGGTCTCAGGTCCTCCGAGAGAGAGAAAGAAAGAGAATTAGAGAGAGCATACTTAAATTCACACAGGACAACGAAGACAGGAGAAATACTCCAGATATAACAGACTGACCCTAGCCCCCCGACACATAAACTATTGCAGCATAAATACTGGAGGCTGAGACAGGAGGAATCGTAAAAAAACACTGTGAAAGTGTGTAACCCCACCCACACGAAGATCACCCCCACGTCACATACCCAAGGGGGGGCGCCAACCCGGACAGCAAGATCACGTCAGTGACTCAACCCACTCAAGTGATGCACCCCTCCTAGGGACGGCATGGAAGAGCACCAGTAAGCCAGTGACTCAGCCCCTGTAATAGGGTTAGAGGCAGAGAATCCCAGTGGAGAGAGGAGAACCGGACAGGCAGAGACAGCAAGGGCGGTTCATTGCTCCAGTGCCTTTCCGTTCACCTTCACACTGCTGGGCCAGGCTACACTATCATAGTCGAGACCAAGTGTGCATCTCTGACATGGGTAGGCAGACCATTCCATAAAAATGGAGCTCTGTAGGAGAAAGCCCTGCCTCCAGCTGTTTGCTTAGAAATTCTAGGGACAGTAAGGAGGCCTGCGTCTTGATTTTAAAACAAACTTCCTATTGATTCATTTTTTGACAATCAATGTATTTCCATGGGCTAATAGCAGTATGGCCAAATTCAATGTTTCTTAAAGTAAATGTTTTATTCATTTCTTTTTTAGACCTACAGGGGTCCTAAAATTCAAAATTGAATAGCTAAATGATCCTTGGTATGACCGTCTTAAAACAATTCCATGTCAGCTTATTAGAAACCCAGCCCAGGCCCTTAGACTCTTGATGCTGGACACTTATTTTTATTCTCCCCAATTTTGTGATATCTAA
Source organism: Oncorhynchus mykiss (assembly GCF_013265735.2). Taxonomy (NCBI): domain Eukaryota; kingdom Metazoa; phylum Chordata; class Actinopteri; order Salmoniformes; family Salmonidae; genus Oncorhynchus; species Oncorhynchus mykiss. Next base: position 61,341,652 of record NC_048573.1, read on the forward strand.
TTGTGATCCAATTACGATCTTGTCTCATCGCTGCTACTCCCCAATGGGCTTGGGAGAGGCGAAGGTCGAGTTATGCGTCCTCCGAAACATGACCCGCCAAACCGCGCTTCTTAACACCCACCCGCTTAACCCGGGAAGCCAACTGCACCAACACGTTGGAGGAAACACCATTCAACTGACGACCGACTCGGATGCCTTACATAGCTCATTCTAATATATCTACTACTGTACATTGCATTTTAGTTGCAGTGTTTATTCACACTGCATATTTAGATTCTGAATTCTTGACATAGCTCACTCTAATATATCTACTGCTGCACATATCATTCTTAATATAATATTTTCGGTATATATACGCATAGATTGCACTTGGGTTACTGATACAGTGTTATTTGGGTGGTTAATTGTAATCATTCTGAGATTTATTGATGATTTATTTTTTGATTCATTTGTATACTTGTTTGACATTTTACTGCAATGTTAGGAGCTACTAACACAAGCATTTCGCCACACCCACTATAACCTCTACTAGACTGTGTACGTGACCAATACACTTTGAGTTGATTTCATGGGGTAGGGGTAAACAGGAAGTCAGTGTGAGTACACATGTTTCCTGGTGTGTTCGTCTGTCTGCGGGGTAGGGGTAAACAGGAAGTCAGTGTGAGTACACATGTTTCCTGGTGTGTTCGTCTGTCTGCGGGGTAGGGGTAAACAGGAAGTCAGTGTGAGTACACATGTTTCCTGGTGTGTTCGTCTGTCTGCGGGGTAGGGGTAAACAGGAAGTCAGCGTGAGTACACATGTTTCCTGGTGTGTTCGTCTGTCTGCGGGGTAGGGGTAAACAGGAAGTCAGCGTGAGTACACATGTTTCCTGGTGTGTTCGTCTGTCTGTGGGGTAGGGGTAAGCAGGAAGTCAGCGTGAGTACACATGTTTCCTGGTGTGTTCGTCTGTCTGTGGGGTAGGGGTAAACAGGAAGTCAGCGTGAGTACACATGTTTCCTGGTGTGTTCGTCTGTCTGTGGGGTAGGGGTAAACAGGAAGTCAGCGTGAGTACACATGTTTCCTGATGTGTTTGTCTGTCTGTTTTAATATTGAACTCTGTGGTGTTTCCATAAGTGGTGCCGGACCCTGAGACAGCTGCACTATATCAACTGGCCCGACCATGGGGTCCCTGACACCATCCCTCCCATCCTGGAGCTGCTGCAAGAGATGCGATCCTACCAGGCCCATGGGGATGTGCCCATCTGCATACACTGCAGGTCTCCACAAACACACACACACACACACACACACACACACACACACACACACACACACACACACACACACACACACACACACACACACACACACACACACACACACACACACACACACAGTAGCCACCACAAGTAGCCACCATCTTACAACAGTGAATCAGTCCAAATTACACCAACACAGTACACAGTTAACCTGAAGTTTGAATCATTGTCAGAGAGTCAATAAGAGTCAATAAAGCATGGTAAATAGGAGAGTCAATAAAGCATGGTAAATAGTTCTACAGTTATAGGTCTCCTTTGTGGCTGATGCTAAGCAGTCATATGCTGTGGGGTCCTATCTCATGAAAAAGTTATTGTTCTGTGGATAGAACACATTGTTGTGGGCATCCTGTTGTAGAGCCCTTTAAGCTCAGTCACCTTCCCCTTCTCTTAGACACATAGACAGGAAGAGTGTGGGTGGGTGGCCAACAGACCACTGTGGGTTGTCAAACAAGCACTTGTATATCTCCCCCTCTCTCTTACTGTCTCTTGCCATGGTTACCGCTAACCTGTTGTAAGGCCTTGGGTTATCTGAGAGTTTAGTGATGATGAATGTTCAAAGGGTTGTCTTTTTAAGCTCTGTCCTCCTTTAACTCAGTCGTCTGTCTTTCATGAGTAAGACGAGTGAGAGAACATTGCGTGTTTCCACACTGCAACCACAGTGGTACACATGGAAATGTCAGCGGTGGACACAGGTCTCCTCTTTGAAAGTTACCCAACATGTTTGACATAGGCTTGAGTCGTGTTGCACTACACTCCAGAAAAAGGAGTTTGCCACAACACACAATGTCCCCTCACCCTGCTCTCTATAATAAGGTTATAATAGGACGTCTTTAGCATCCTAATTTAGGCCCAATTGCTACAGATTTTTTCCACTCAAGTAAGCCCCAGTCAGATGGCATAACACTTCAGTAGTCAGTTAATAGTAGTGTCTGTGTAACAGGCTGGCATCCAGGCGTGGTATAGAGAACGCGTCACAACATACCCACACCTCCTAGTAGATAGATGAACCACCAGGAACGGAATGTTTAGTCACAGGCATCAGGCATGCCCATGCCATAGAACCATGCTCTCCTCTCTACTCAGTTAGTAAACCCAGAGTCGGGGGTGAGGATAGGAAGGTTTCATAATATGAAGTGACAGATCTGCTTCCTGGCATGTTTGCCTTGGAATAGTTCACTCTCCATGGGAGACTGGGCTGCCCTCATATCACCTACACTACATGACCAAAAATATATGGACACCTGCTTGTCGAACATCTTATTCCAAAATCATGGGCATTAATATAGAGTTGCTCCCCCCTTTGCTGCTTTAACAGCTTCCACTCTTCTGGGAAGACTTTCCACTAGATGTTGGAACATTGCTGCGGGGACTTGCTTCCATTCAGCCACCAGCATTAGCGAGGTCGGGCACTGATGTTGGGCGATTAGGCCTGGCTCGCTGTCGGAGTTCCAATTCATCCCAAAGGTTTTCGTTGGAGTTGAGGTCAGAGCTCTGTGCAGGCCAATCAAGTTCTTCCACACCGATCTCGACACACCATATCTGTATGGACCGTGCTTTGTGCACAGGGGCATTCTTATGCTGAAACAGGAAAGGGACCTTCCCCAAACAGTTGCCACAAAGTTGGAAGTACAGAATAATCTAGAATGTCATTGTATGCAGTAGCGTTAAGATTTCCCTTCACTGGAACTAAAGGGCCTAGCCATGAAAAACAGCCCCAGACCATTATTCCTTCTCCACCAAACTTTACAGTTGGCACTATGCATTGGGGCGGGTAGTGTTCTCCTGGCATCTTCCATACCCAGATTCTTCTGTCGGACTGCCAGATGGTGAAGCGGGTATTCATCACTCCAGAGAAAGCTTTTCCACTGCGAGTCCAATTGCGGCAAGCTTTACACCACTCCAGCCGACGCTTGGCATTGTGCATGGTGATCAAAGGCTTGCGTGCGGCTACCCGGCCATGGTGACACTGCATCCAGAGGCAGTTTGGAACTTGGGAGTGAGTGTTGCAACCATTCTGTAAGTTGGTATGGCCTACCACTTCGCGGCTGAGCCGTTCTTTCTCCTAGACGTTTCCACTTCACAATAACAGCACTTACAGTTGACCAGGGCAGCTCTAGCTTGGCAGCAATTTGAAGACTTGTTGGAAAGGTGGCATCCTATGACTGTGCCACGTTGAAAGTCACTGAGCTCTTCAGTAACGCCATTCGACTGCCAATGTTTGTCTATTTTCTTTATTTCACCTTTATTTAACCAAGTAGGCCAGTTGAGAACAAGTTTTCATTTACAACTGCTTCCTGGTCAAGATAAAGCAAAGCAGTGTGACAAAAACAACAACACAGAGTTACACATAAACAAACGTACAGTCAATAACACAATATAAAAATCTATGTACATTGTGTGCAAATGTAGAAGATTAGGGAGGTAAGGAAATAAATAGGCCATAGAGGCAAAATAATTACAATTTAGCATTAACACTGGAGTGATCGATGTGTAGATGATGATGTGCAAGTAGAGATACTGGGGTGCAAAAGAGCAAGAAGATAAATAACAATATGGGGATGAGGTAGTTGGGTGTGCTATTTACAGATTGGCTGTGTACAGATACAGTGATCGGTAAGCTGCTCTGACAGCTGATGCTTAAAGTTAGAGAGGGAGATATGTCTCCAGCTTCAGTGATTTTTGCAATTCGTTCCAGTCGTTGGCAGCAGAGAACTGGAAGGAAAGGCGGCCAAAGGAAGAGTTCACTTTGGGGATGACCAGTGAAATATACCTGCTGGGGCACTTGCTACTGGTGGGTGTTGCTATGGTGACTAGTGAGCTGAGATAAGGCGGGGCTTAACCTAGCAAAGACTTATAGATGACCTGGAGTCCAGTGGGTTTGGCGACGAATATGTAGCGAGGGCCAATCAACGAGAGCATACAGGTCGCAGTGGTGGGTAGTATATGGGCCTTTGGTGACAAAACGGATGGCACTGTGATAGACTACATCCAGTTTTCTGAGTAGAGTGTTGGAGGCTATTTTGTAAATGACATCGCCAAAGTCAAGGATCAGTAGGATAGTCAGTTTTACGAGGGTATGTTTGGCAGCATGAGTGAAGGAGGCTTTGTTGCGAAATAGGAAGCCGATTCTAGATTTAATTTTGGATTGGAGATGCTTAATGTGAGTCTGGAAGGAGAGTTTACAGTCTTACCAGACACCTAGGTATTTGTAGTTGTCCACATATTCTAAGTCAGAACCGTCCAGAGTAGTGATGCTAGTCGGGCGGGCAGGTGTGGGCAGCAATCGGTTGAAGAGCATGCATTTAGTGTTACTAGCATTTAAGAGCAGTTGGAGGCCACGGAAGGAGTGTTGTATGGCATTGAATCTCGTTTAGTGGTTTGTTAACACAGTGTCCAAAGAAGGGCCAGATGTATACAGAATGGTGTCGTCTGCATAGAGTTGGATCAGGGAATCACCAGCAGCAAGAGCGACATCATTGATATATACAGATAAAAGAGTTGGCCCGAGAATTGAACCCTGTGGCATCCCCATAGAGACTGCCAGAGGTCCGGACAACACACTGAACTCTGAGAAGTAGTTGGTGAACCAGTCATTTGAGAAACCAAGGCTACTGAGTCTGCCGATAAGAATGCAGTGATTGACAGAGTTGAAGGCCTTGGCCAGGTTGATGAAGATGGCTTCACAGTACTGTCTTTTATCGATGGCGGTTATGATATCTTTTAGGACCTTGAGCGTGGCTGAGGTGCACCCATGACCTGCTCGGAAACCAGATTGATAGTGGAGAAGGTACGGTGGGATTCAAATTGGTCGGTGATCTGTTTGTTCATTTGGCTTCAAAGATTTTAGAAAGGCAGGGCAGGATGGATATAGGTCTATAACAGATTGGGTCTCGAGTGTCTCCCCCTTTGAAGAGGGGGATGACCACGGCAGCTTTCCAATCTTTGGGGATCTCAGATGATACGAAAGGTTGAACATGCTAGTAATAGGAGTTGCAACAATTTCTGTGGATAATTTTAGAAAGAGAGGTTCCAGATTGTCTAGCCTAGCTGATTTGTAGGTGTCCATATTTTGCAGTGGGGGGGGGGGGGGGGGGGGGGGGGGGGGGGCAAGTTGCTGCAGGGGGTGCAGAGCTATTGACCGGGGTAGGGGTAGCCAGGTGGAGAGCATGGCCAGCCGTAGAAAAATGCTTATTGAAATGGATCTCTATGGAGATTGCATGGCTGTATGCTCGATTTTAAACACCTGTTAGCAACAGTGTGGCTGAGATAAATCCAGCAATTTGATATACAGTGCCTTGCGAAAGTATTCGGCCCCCTTGAACTTTGCAACCTTTTGCCACTTTTCAGGCTTCAAACATAAAGATATAAAACTGTATTTTTTTGTGAAGAATCAACAGCAAGTGGGACACAATCATGAAGTGGAACGACATTTATTGGATATTTCAAACTTTTTTAACAAATCAAAAACGTGCGTGCGTGCAAAATTAAAAAACGTGCGTGCAAAATTATTCAGCCCCCTTAAGTTAATACTTTGTAGCGCCACCTTTTGCTGCGATTACAGCTGTAAGTCGCTTGGGGTATGTCTCTATCAGTTTTGCACATCGAGAGACTGAAATTTTTTCCCATTCCTCCTTGCAAAACAGCTCGAGCTCAGTGAGGTTGGATGGAGAGCATTTGTGAACAGCAGTTTTCAGTTCTTTCCACAGATTCTCGATTGGATTCAGGTCTGGACTTTGACTTGGCCATTCTAACACCTGGATATGTTTATTTTTGAACCATTCCATTGTAGATTTTGCTTTATGTTTTGGATCATTGTCTTGTTGGAAGACAAATCTCCATCCCAGTCTCAGGTCTTTTGCAGACTCCATCAGGTTTTCTTCCAGAATGGTCCTGTATTTGGCTCCATCCATCTTCCCATCAATTTTAACCATCTTCCCTGTCCCTGCTGAAGAAAAGCAGGCCCAAACCATGATGCTTCCACCACCATGTTTGGCAGTGGGTATGGTGTGTTCAGGGTGATGAGCTGTGTTGCTTTTACGCCAAACATAACGTTTTGCATTGTTGCCAAAAAGTTCAATTTTGGTTTAATCTGACCAGAGCACCTTCTTCCACATGTTTGGTGTGTCTCCCAGGTGGCTTGTGGCAAACTTTAAACGACACTTTTTATGGATATCTTTAAGAAATGGCTTTCTTCTTGCCACTCTTCCATAAAGGCCAGATTTGTGCAATATACGACTGATTGTTGTCCTATGGACAGAGTCTCCCACCTCAGCTGTAGATCTCTGCAGTTCATCCAGAGTGATCATGGGCCTCTTGGCTGCATCTCTGATCAGTCTTCTCCTTGTATGAGCTGAAAGTTTAGAGTGACGGCCAGGTCTTGGTAGATTTGCAGTGGTCTGATACTCCTTCCATTTTAATATTATCGCTTGCACAGTGCTCCTTGGGATGTTTAAAGCTTGGGAAATCTTTTTGTATCCAAATCCGGCTTTAAACTTCTTCACAACAGTATCTCGGATCTGCCTGGTGTGTTCCTTGTTCTTCATGATGCTCTCTGCGCTTTTAACGGACCTCTGAGACTATCACAGTGCAGGTGCATTTATACGGAGACTTGATTACACACAGGTGGATTGTATTTATCATCATTAGTCATTTAGGTCAACATTGGATCATTCAGAGATCCTCACTGAACTTCTGGAGAGAGTTTGCTGCACTGAAAGTAAAGGGCTGAATAATTTTGCACGCCCAATTTTTCAGTGTTTGATCTGTACGTTTTTTTTGAAATATCTAATAAATGTCGTTCCACTTCATGATTGTGTCCCACTTGTTGTTGATTCTTCACAAAAAAATACAGTTTTATATCTATATGTTTGAAGCCTGAAATGTGGCAAAAGGTCGCAAAGTTCAAGGGGGCCGAATACTTTCGCAAGGCACTGTATATAATTTTGTATATATATATACGTATATATATATATATATAGTGTCTATATATTACAGTCTCTGTCTCTTAGTGTGGGCCAGGAGCATGCTAAGTGAAAGGAGATTTTGTATTTATATAATGTAATTGTTTGTTCTTCTTAATTAGTGTAGTGTATTTTCTGTTGACCCTGTTCTGCCTGTTTGTCCATGCAGTGCTGGCTGTGGAAGAACAGGAGCACTGTGTGCCATCGACTACACCTGGAACCTGGTGAAAACACAGGTGAGAACTGTACCTGCCCTACCCTGTACCGTACCATCTCCTCCGAACCCGAGTGTGAGCAGAGGATCAAAGACTACTGTATCTATGTTGTGCTGTACTAAAAGCTACCGTATCTGTAACTGTATGTGTGTTCAGTCACCTTACTGATCGTCATTGAGTGCCTTTGTGTTTATTTCCAGCTGCTCAAAGAAGACTTCAGCATCTATGACCTGGTTCAGGACATGAGAACACAGAGGCCTTCTGTGGTTCAGACCAAGGTAAAGTGCCTTCAGAAAGTATTCATGCCTCTTGATTTATTTATTCCTTGATTTATTTTGTAGCCTGAATTCAAAATGGATTACATCAAAAATGTTCCCACACATATTCACACAATACACCATAATGACAAAGTGAAAACATGTCTTAAAAATGTTTGGTTAAATCATAAGTATTCACACCACTGAGTCAGTACTTTGTAGAAGCACCTTTTGCGGTGATTACAGCTTTGAGTCATGTTGGGTATGTCTGTATCAGCTTTGAGTCATGTTGGGTATGTCTGTATCAGCTTTGAGTCATGTTGGGAATGTCTGTATCAGCTTTGAGTCATGTTGGGTTTGTCTGTATCAGCTGTGAGTCATGTTGGGAAAGTCTGTATCAGCTTTGAGTCATGTTGGGTATGTCTGTATCAGCTTTGAGTCATGTTGGGTATGTCTGTATCAGCTTTGAGTCATGTTGGGTATGTCTGTATCAGCTTTGAGTCATGTTGGGTATGTCTGTATCAGCTTTGAGTCATGTTGGATATGTCTGTATCAGCTTTGAGTCATGTTGGGTATGTCTGTATCAGCTTTGAGTCATGTTGGGTTTGTCTGTATCAGCTTTGAGTCATGTTTGGTATGTCTGTATCTGCTTTGAGTCATGTTGGGTATGTCTGTATCAGCTTTGAGTCATGTTTGGTATGTCTGTATCAGCTGTGAGTCATGTTGGGTATGTCTGTATCAGCTTTGAGTCATGTTGGGAATGTCTGTATCAGCTTTGAGTCATGTTGGGTATGTCTGTATCAGCTTTGAGTCATGTTTGGTATGTCTGTATCAGCTTTGAGTCATGTTGGGAATGTCTGTATCAGCTTTGAGTCATGTTGGGTATGTCTGTATCAGCTTTGAGTCATGTTGGGTATGTCTGTATCAGCTTTGAGTCATGTTGGGAATGTCTGTATCAGCTTTGAGTCATGTTGGGTATGTCTGTATCAGCTTTGAGTCATGTTGGGTATGTCTGTATCAGCTTTGCACATCTGGATTTTGGGATTTTCTCCCATTATTCCTTGCAAATTTCCTCAAGCTCTGTTAAGTTAGATGGGGAGCAGCGGTGAACAGCAATCTTCAGGTCTTTACACAGATTTTCAATGAGATTCAAGTCTGGGCTTTGGCTGAACCACTCAAGGACTTTCATATTCTTGCTCTGAAGTCATTCCAGTGTTGATTTGGCTGAATGCTGAATGCTTGTCGCTTGCACTCTGAAGCAGGTTCTCATCAAGAATTTTCCTGTATTTGGCTCCATTCATTGTTCCCTCTATCCTTACCAGTCTCCAAGTTCCTGCCACTGAAAAGCATCCCCATAGCATGATGCTACCACCACCAAGCTTCACGGTAGAGATGGTGTTAGATGGGCTATGCATTCAGGCCAAAGAGTTACATTTTTGTCTCATCAGACCGCAGAATCGTATGCCTTATGCTTTCAGAGTCTTTCACATGCCTTTTTGCAAACTTCATGCGTGCTGTCATGAGCCTTTTTCTCTTTAGTGGCTTCCGTCTGGCCACTCTCCCATAAAGCCCAGGTTGGTGAAGTGCTGCAGAGACTTGTCCTTCTGGCAGGTTCTCCCATCTCAGCCAAGGAACTCTATAGTTCTGTCAGAGTAGTCATTGGGTTCTTGATCACCTCCCTGACCAAGGTCCTACTTTCCCGGGTTGCTCCGTTTGGTCGGACAGACAAATAGGCATCTGGGTAGTTCCACATTTTTTCAATTTCCCAATGATGGAGACCACGGTGCTCTTGGAAGCTTTCAACACTCTAGAACTTGTTTTATACCCTTTCCCAGATATATGCCTCATCACAATTCTATCTCTGAGATCCACGGTTCCTTGGACTTCATGGTATAGTTTCTGCTCTGACATGCCCTGTCAACTGTGAGACCTTATATAGACAGGTGGCGATAAAAGGAAATTGGATGCACATTAACGTAATTTAGTGTTGTTATGGTCTAAATTAACCTAGTAAAACTCATGGACGATTAGTAAAGCTTAAACCAAGTTAATTCACGTTTATTCACCCATTGGGTCATACAGCTGCATAAGACATATTTTCCCCAAGGTAGTATGTATACCCCCAATTTGGGCGATGTCCTCCTTCTCTCTAAATGCTACATCTTTATTGCTAGGCAGGAAATTAAGTGATGTGGGCAATAAACTATTCCTTCTCCCTTAAAGTGACCTGACCTGACCTCGGCCCCATTCCTCACTAAACCACATCTATCCACCCTTATCAGTGCCTGCCACATGTGATTGCCTTTACTTTACTCAATACATTCCCCCTACAGATAACTATTAACTTATGGTGTACAAACTAGACTATGGCACTCAATATTTAAATAGGATACCTGATAGTTAACAATATTTAAAGTTTAGAACTCATCAGTGTCATAGCAAAACGGTGTGAATACTTACAGTACCAGTAAAATGTTTGGACACACCTAATCATTCAAGGGTTTTTCTTTATTTTTACTATTTTCTACATTGTAGAATAATAATGAAGTGGTTAAACATATGAAATAACACATATGGAATCATGTAGTAACCAAAAAAGTGTTAAACAAATTAGATTCTTCACCCTTTGCCTTGATGACAGCTTTGTACACTCTTGGCATTCTCTCAACCAGCTGAGGACTTGTTTGCTGCTTTTCCTTGACTCTGCAGTCCAACTCATCCCAAACCCTATCATTTGGGTTGAGGTCGGGTGATTGTGGAGGCCAAGTTATCTGATGCAGCACTCCATCACTATCCTTCCTGGTCAAATAGCCCTTACACAGCCTGGAGGTGTGTTGGGTCATTGTCCTGTTGAAAAACAAATTATAGTCCCACTAAGCGCAAACCAGATGGGATGCCGTATCGCTGCAGAATGCTGTGGTAGACATGCTGGTTAAGTGTGCCTTGAATTCTAAATAAATCACAGACAGTGTCACCAGCAAAGCACCCCCACACCATCATACCACCTCCTCCATGCTTCATGGTGGGAAGCACACATGCAGAGATCATCCGTTCACGTACTCTGTGTCTCACAAAGACACGGCGGTTGGAACCAAAAATCTCAAATTTGACTCATCAGACAGATTTCCACTGGTCTAATGTCCATTGCTCGTGTTTCTTTGCCCAATCAAGTCTCTTATTCTTATTGGTGTCCTTTAGTAGTTTTTTTTGAGACTGTCTCCTCCACTTCATCTACACTGATTGAGTTGACGTTGAGGTGGGATTATAGAGATTATAGCATTCAGCTGGATTCATCTGGTCAGTCTCTCATGGAAAGAGCAGGTGTTCCTAATGTTTTGTACACTCAGTGTACAGTACATACACACTGTGTGACAGGCCTCTGAGACATTTTTATCACAAAGCTGTATCTGACCATCGTCTGGCACCAATCAATTCTGACATTTTAAGGTGGCAATTACAAACTTCAGAAACCTTTATTAAGTCGTTTTACATTTCCTGGATTGCAGGACAGTTCTCTTGCAACAGGCCAGGGCAACTGACATGGCATCTAACACTAAAATAACTGGTTTTGTGTGTGACTACAGGAACAGTACGAGCTGGTGTACAGAACCATCAAGTTCCTGTTTGAGAAGTATCTGCAGTCCATGGCACCAGCACAGCCTTCCTGTACAGAGGAGGTGAGACAGACAGCATGTTTTGACGGGGAACAGTTATATCAAGATGAGGTGCAGAATCACCAATATTGATCACATAATGAGTAGTAAGTTGGGATGCAAGGTGATTTGTAGATCAATGATTCTGCGCAGTGCGACTGTTGTGTAATCTCAAACACACACAGAGACTCTGGCTAGGGGAACCACTGGCTGTTTGGTGATGTGGTAGCAACAGGCACTGGAACAGAGCAACATAGGCACATAAACTAAGGCCAGTGATCTGTGTCGTATGTAGATACTTTCTCAGAGGGTGAATGAGTAAGTGTGTGATTCTGTTGAACTGTTTAGGTGCCAGCGGACCCCTCACCCCCTACAGCCAGTGACAGTGAGCTCTCTGACCTCAGCGAGGCGTCTGAAGCTGAACAGGAACCAGAACCTGAGCCACAGCATCAAATGGAACCACAGACAGAGCGCAGGTACAGTAAAGGCTTTTCCCCATCAACCATAGATCTGACAATGAAAGCTTTTTTCAATGATGGTTGCTTCAAACCTTGATGCATATCTCTGTAGAAAAATATGTCATAATAACCCATACACTTTCTCACACAGAGAGAGAAATGCCTCCACTGGCCTCTTCAATAAAATGACTAAATAACTCATATTGTGTTGCAGGCACCCAGATAGGGAGGAACCTGATGGGATATCCAATCACGTCTTACCAGTGGCCTTCTCTGCCTCAGCAGCGGTGCATGATGGTGACCCACTGTTTGACTCGGCTATGTGCTCCCCCTCAGTCATCCTCAATGCCCTGAGAGCCAGGGACAGGCAGAGCGAACAGCAGAGACCAAACTCCCTACCAACACAGACTATTAACCAGAAACCACAACCCCTACAGACACAGACTAATAGCATGTCCATGAACCAGAGACCACCATACCCACTACCGACAAAGCCCGATACATTGCCCACCAGCCAGGCCCTGAGACAAGAGCCCAGTCTCCGCATCCCCATCATAACCTCTCAGGCACTCATGACTCAGGAATTCTGTCAGAGAGCCATGGAGCAAAAGAAGGTGGAGAGTGATGGAGAGATCACCCAACTGGTACCACCAGTTTCCATCTCCAACCCCCTCTGTCTCACTGTGGAGGACCTCTATGTTTTACCTGACTCTTCAATGACCTCACCCCTGGCTGCTGAGGCTCCCAGAGGTGCTGATAATGAGGAGGAGCTGGCTCCTCTGAGCAAGTTGACAGAGAACCCCTGTTTCAATGGTTCAAGTATAACTCTTAAAGACCAGGCGATGGAACTGCCAGCCCTTGTCATCACAAACGCTGCCGCAGGTGCGCTTGTAGCTTTCTCGGATGAAGACAGTCCACCTCCATTACCTGAGAGAACCCCTGAATCATATGTACTGGCTGCTGGAACAGGTGAATGTTGTGTTGCTGTATGCTTACTCTTTTAGATCAATGAAGAATTTGAGAGTGCATAGTTGGCTTTATAGCGTGATAATCCGGTATATCCCATCTCTCTCTCTCTCTCTCTCTCTCTCTCTCTCTCTCTCATATATATTTATATATACATATACAGTACGAGTCAAAAGTTTGGACACACCTACTCATCCAAGGGTTTTTCTTAATCTTTTACTTTTTTCTACACCTTTTGCCTTGATGACAGCTTTGCACACTCTTGGCATTCTCTCGGCATTCTCTCAAATAGCTTCATTTCATTTTTTATTTTTATTTAACCTTTATTTAACTAGGCAAGTCACTTAAGAACAAAATCTTATTTACAATGACGGCCTACCCCGGCCGACACTGGGCCAATTGTGTGCTGCCCTATGGGACTCCCAATCACAGCCGGATGTGATACAGCTTGTATTCGAACCAGGGACTGTAATGATGCCTCTTCCAGGTGAGGTAGTCACCTGGAATGCATTTCAATTAACAGGTGTGCCTTGTTAAAAGTTAATTTGTGGAATTTCTTTCCTTCTTACTGCGTTTGAGCCAATCAGTTGTTTTGTGACAAGGTAGTGGTGGTATACAGAAGGTTGTCCTATTTGGTAAAATACCAAGTCCATATTATGGCAAGTACAGCTCAAATAAGCAAAGTGAAACAACAGTCCATCATTACTTTAAGACATGAAGGTCAGTCAAGAATTTTGAAAGTTTCTTCAAGTGCAGTCACAAGAACCATCAAGTGCTATGATGATGAAACTGGCTCTCATTAGGACCTCCACAGGAAAAGAAGACCCAGAGTTACCTCTGCTGCAGAGGATAAGTTTATTAGAGTTACCAGCCTCAGAAATTGCAACCCAAAGAAATGCTTCACATAGTTCAAGTAACAGACACATCTCAACATCAATTGTTCAGAGGAGACTGCGTGAATCAGGACTTCATGGTCGAATTACTGCAAAGAAACCACTACTAAAGGACACCAATAATAAGAAGAGACTTGCTTGGGCCAAGAAACACGAGCAAAGGACATTAGACCAGTGGAAATCTGCCCTTTGGTTTGATGAGTCAAATTTGAGTTTTGGTTCCAACCGCCGTTTCTTTGTGAGAAGCAGAGTAGGTGAACGGATGACCTCTACTTGTGTGGTTCCCACCGTGAAGCATGGAGGAGGAGGTGTGATGGTGTGGGGGTGCTTTGCTGGTGACACTGTCTGTGATTTATTTAGAATTCAAGGCACACTTAACCAGCATGACTACCACAACATTCTGCAGCGATACACCCTCCCATCTGTTTTGGGCTTAGTGGGACTATGATTTGTTTTTCAACAGGACAATGACCCAACACAACTCCAGGCTGTGTAAGAGCTATTTGACCAAGAAGGATAGTGATGGAGTGCTGCATCAGATGGCCTGGCCTCCACTATCCCCCGACCTCAAACCAATTGAGATGGATTGTGATGAGTTGGACTGCAGAGTGAAGGAAAAGCAGCTAACAAGTGCTCAACATACAGAATGTGGGAACTCCTTCAAGACTGTTGGAAGAGCATTCCAGGTGAAGCTGGTTGAGACAATGCCAAGAGTGTGCAAAATTGTCATCAAGGAAAACAGTGGCTACTTTGAAGAATCTCAAATATAAAATATAATTTCATTTTGTTTTTTGGTTACTTAATGATTCCATGTGTTATTTCATAGTGTTGATGTCTTCACTATTATGCTACAATGTAGAGGATTGTAAAATAAAGAAAAAGCCTTGAATGACTAGGTGTGTCCAAACGTTTGACTGGTACTCTATATACATATTCAGTGCCTTTGGAAAGTATTCAGACCCCTTAACTTTTTTCCACATATATCTATTCTAAAATAGATAAAATTAGTTGTTTTTCCTCATCAGTCTACACACAATACCCCATAATGACAAAGCAAAAACAGATTTTAGAAATTGTCCAGAAGCCACTCCTGCGTTGTCTTGGCTGTGTGCTTAGGGTCGTTGTCCTGTGGAAAGGTGAACCTTTGCCCCAGTCTGAGCTCCTGAGCGCTCTGGAGCAGGATCTCTTTGTACTTTGCTCCGTTCATCTTTGCCTCAATCCTGGCTAGTCTCCCAGTCCCTGCCGCTGACAAACATCCCCACAGCATGATGCTGCCATCACCATGCTTCACTGCAGGAGTGGTGCCAGGTTTCCTCCCAGACGTGACGCTTGGCATTCAGGCCAATGAGTTCAATCTTGGTTTCATCAGACCAGAGAATCTTGTTTCTCATGGTCGGAGAGTCTTTAGTTGCCTTTTGGCAAACTCCAAGCGGGCTGTCATGTGCCTTATACTGAGGAGTGGCTTCCGTCTGGCCACTCTGCCATAAAGGCCTGATTGGTGGAGTGCTGCAGAGATGGTTGCCCTTCTGGAATGTTTTCCCATCTCCACAGAGGAACTCTGCAGTCCTGTCAGAGTGACCATTAGGTTCATGGTAACCTCCCTGACCAAGGCCCTTCTCCCCCGATTGCTCAGTTTGACCAGGCGGCTAGATCTAGGAAGAGTCTTGGTGGATCCGGACTTCTTCCATTTAAGAAGGATGTGTTCTTGGAGACCTTCAATACTGCAGACATTTTTTGGTACCCTTCCCTAGATCTTTGCCTCGACATAATCCTGTCACGGGGCTCTACGGACAATACCTTCAACCTCATGGCTTGGTTTTTGCTCTGACATGTACTGTCAACTGTGGGACCTTATGTAGACAGGTGTGTGCTTTTCCAAATCATGTCCAATCAATTGAATTTACCACAGGTGGAATCCAATCAAGTTGTAGAAACATCTCAAGGATGATCAACGAAAACAGGATGCACCTGAGCTCAATTTCGAGTCTCATAGCAAAAGGTCTGAATACTTATGTAAATAACGTATTTCTTTGTCATTATGAGGTATTGTGATGTCATTATGGTATTGTGTGTAGATTGCTGAGGATTATTATTTATTTAATCCATGTTAGAATAAGGCTGCAACGTAGCAAAATGTAGAAACAGTGGGGTCTGAGTACTTTCCTAAGGTACTATATATATACTATGTCACTAAATCTCTTTCTGTGCCCTTTAGAGCATCCTGATAACATCTCTAAACCTGAGAGGTTAGAGGTCCTCATCCCTCCTAATGCAGCAGCTGAAGCCCTCAGGGGGAACGGTGAGTGGTGGGCCTTTGAAGGCCCTCATAATACTCTTCATAAGCTCTTCTACAAAAGCATTCAAACACATTTTTTCTCTACCTCATTTTCTCCCAAAGGGAGTGCCCCCTCGCCTATCCCCCCACTGCCAGAGAGAACGCCAGAATCCTTTGTGTTGGCCAACAATGCCGGTAGGAGCACTACTGTCTTCCCTTCCCTCTCAGTCCCTGTGGAGATGGTGGTCCAGAAGTCAGAAGAGAGAGAGTGGTCTGGACGTTCAGTGGACACTCCGGTGGATAAGATGTCTTGGACGAGGAGCAAAAGCTTGAAAGTAAAAATGACAACACTCTCAGGTATTTGTCACACAAAACAATCAGTATGATAAAATGTAGAGAATGTCATGTGCAGATGATGTTTATCCCAGTCTTTTTGGGCTTTTTTGTCTTTACAGTGTCACCCCAGGATACAGTATCACCCCCAGTTACATTGCCTCCCCCGGTTAGATATTCTGTTCCTGCTCCCTGTACATCAGTAAACCTTCCTCCTCCCCCTCCACCTCCCTATCCTCTGGCCCCTTCTCTCTCACCTCCAGGTAAGAGAAAGTAACACCCATTTTATGTTTGCAATGTTATTTTTCTATACACTCTTCTAATTATTTTATTATCTAGAACCTAGCCTCTTTGGCTACCCCCATAGGAAAACCCTTTGAACAACCATTTTTGGTTGCAGGTAGAACCCATTTGGTTCCAGGTAGAACCTCACTGATTTGTCGTGTTTTTTATTGTGAAGGCTCAGATAATCTGACTCCCCCTCTACCTGAGAGAACCCCAGAATCCTTCTTCCTGGTCACTCAAGAAGGTGAGCACATGCCTCTTCATCACCACCGCCTCCACCATCATCCTCACCCTGATAGTGCTCCTAGGACTAGGCTACTGTCAAAATGTTAATCCTCCAGACATAATTTAAAAGTAGGTCAACTGCTCTGTGTGTGTGTCAATCAAGGCAATGTATTTACTCTGTGTAGTACTAAACTGACATTGTAATTTTTGGGTAATTGCAGTTGATCAGAACAGTGCCCCCTGCCTGCAGAGTCAGAGCAACAGCCAGACCACATCCACACAGCAGAGGATTGGTACGTCCTCAGAGTGGGCAGGGAACTCCCAACCCGAAAGATTCCTGGATGGAATCATGAATCGGAGCAAGGTAACAGACATTGACAGACTCTGGGTGCTGTAGCTGTCAAGACTTTAAGGAGGTGTGATAGTCACTCTCATCGAAATGATACTTCTAGAATGTATTATAGTACTATCCCCCAGTAATTCAATTTCTATGGTCAGTAGAGACTCTTACTCTTAGTGTCATGTGTATTTAATGGGTACATCTAGCTAGTACAGGATGCTGCCACCCACCCCTTAGAGTCATGTGTATTTAATGGGTACATCTAGCTAGTACAAGATGCTGCCACACACCCCTTAGAGTCATGTGTATTTAATGGGTACATCTAGCTAGTACAGGATGCTGCCACACACCCCTTAGTGTCATGTGTATTTAATGGGTACATCTAGCTAGTACAGGATGCTGCCACACACCCCTTAGTGTCATGTGTATTTAATGGGTACATCTAGCTAGTACAGGATGCTGCCACACACCCTTAGTGTAATGTGTATTTAATGGGTACATCTAGCTAGTACAGGATGCTGCCACCCACCCCTTAGAGTCATGTGTATTTAATGGGTACATCTAGCTAGTACAGGATGCTGCCACCCACCCCTTAGAGTCATGTGTATTTAATGGGTACATCTAGCTAGTACAGGATGCTGCCACCCACCCCTTAGAGTCATGTGTATTTAATGGGTACATCTAGCTAGTACAGTATGCTGCCACACACCCCTTAGTGTCATGTGTATTTAATGGGTACATCTAGCTAGTACAGGATGCTGCCACCCACCCCTTAGAGTCATGTGTATTTAATGGGTACATCTAGCTAGTACAGGATGCTGCCACACACCCCTTAGTGTCATGTGTATTTAATGGGTACATCTAGCTAGTACAGGATGCTGCCACACACCCCTTAGTGTCATGTGTATTTAATGGGTACATCTAGCTAGTACAGGATGCTGCCACACACCCCTTAGTGTCATGTGTATTTAATGGGTACATCTAGCTAGTACAGGATGCTGCCACCCACCCCTTTGTGTCATGAACTGATCTTTACTAAATGCCCGTTTTTGTTCTCCTCGTGATTCATGCTATGGCTCAAATGTTCCCATTGTTGTTAATACATGAGTACATTAATACAACACTCTAAACTGTTCCCTCAGAGTGTCCACGAAAAGAGTTCACTGACAGGTAAGCCATCTGTGACTGAGAAAAGCCATCTGTGACTGAGAAAAGCCATCTGTGACTGAGAAAAGCCATCTGTGACTGAGAAAAGCCATCTGTTTTTGTCCTTGTTTTTTCTTCTACTACCAGCTTATCCGTCTGTTTGATGTTAACAAGGAAAAAGTCAACATCAAATGGTTGTTCTTGGCTTTGCTCCCTCACACAATAAAAGGCACTAATAGAAATCACTGAAAAACATCACTGTACACACTCAGTGGCCTTGTGGTTAGTGTCTGCCCTAAAATTGGAAGGTTGGGAGTTCGATCACCGAGTCGTACCCAAGACTAAATAATGGAACACGATGTGTCTCCGGAGATAGATTGGGTAAGGCCTTGCGATAGACTAGTGTCCTGTCCAGGGTGGTGTACTTTTATATCAAGCTACCTCATGCGACACAAACAGGATATAGCGAGAAGTAGTAATGTTGCTTTTTGCAGGCACTAATTCCGCCGTGGTTCGTTGTACAAAGCCTATGGAGAAAATGAATGCCGTTTTGGAGGGTTTTTGGATAAACGTTGAATAGAAGTTTTGTGGTAACACAGGCTTAGAAGATCTTATACGTTTTGTTCCATGAGAATCTTCATCAGCTACCATCTGTTTATGTGAATTTGGAAGCATTTATTCAATTTAATGAAACACAAAACACAAAGGCTTCATAATAATAAATAATAAAACACCATTCTTTCGCCATAAATGTTTCACAGAGGGATGGCTGAACGAACCAGAGGTAACTCATTTCTGGGTTATAGGACTACAAGCTGGCTAGCTCTATAGGATCCTTTATCCTATGAGCCATTCTGGCTCGTGCAAGGCTACTTACTTACTCTGATTGTAATTGATGACATGATAATGAGAACTAATGTCAGAAGTAGTCCTTCCTTGATCTATCTGATGTTTGAGAGAACATACAGTACTTTACAATTTGTCTGTCTACATTTTCTCTACAGAGCCCCTGACTACTGTTCCTCTGGTTGCTCAAGCCGTTGTGGCTTTAGGAGGAAGTGGTAGGTTGCAACACACAGAGAGTAGACCAGCAATTACAAGTATCAACTCTCACTAACAAAACACAGGCCCATGTAAATATGACCTCTCCTTATTAAGGGGATTTAAGTCACACTGATCCAACCTATTCCCATTTACTCTTGACTCTTGATGATATTGAATTCAACTTTTACAAAATGTCTCCATCACCGCGACACATACTGTATCTAATGACTGTTTCTTAGCTGAAATGAAGCTTCAGCAGCCTGTGGACAACAGCACCCCAACCAGCACTGGGACTACTGAAGACAAATCAGACAAAAACAGTGGGAAGGCCTTGTCTAGAACAAAGGTAATGACTATGTACATAGAATTACAGTAACTCACAGACTTTATCTATTGTTTTAGAAATAGAGGATCTGGTGTTTCTATAATAATAATATTCTCTGCTATTATCTGGGTATGTCTTGTCACTTAAAGCCAGCTGTCTTTCTTTTTCAGAGCCTGAAGTTATTCAAACTCAGACAGAAACGTAAGTAACAGGTATATCCGTAAATTGATCTGCTGTCTGGAACATACAGTACATTACCCACCTCTAGCAGCTAAAATGGTAACACATTCTTCCCACAGCAAAGTCTGCCCCTCCACCAGTACCAACCCACTCTGGACCATCTCCTCCTTATGGTACCTCCACCTCATCATCAGTGTTCACATTTGGTAAGCCTTCACCAGACACATCAATGCAAATCTAATTTCAACAATGTGATGGGACACATTTTCATAACAGTCTGTGTTCTTTCCAGGATTTGGGACTCGTTTTGGGAAGCCTAAAGGGCCAAGGAGTCATCCTGAGACGTGGGTGTAAGACAGCCAGTCAACAAAGCTGGATATGTCTGGCCACTGTCCTCAGATCACAGGGCTGGAACCCTGCATGTGGCTACTAGCCACTCAACTGGACTAGGGATGGTCCCTAGACAACTTTTGACAGTGTGAAGGAAGAGCATCATTCCAAGAAGACATGGGGAATCATGTAGCTTTCTCCCTGTGTTCTGAGACGACATGAACACGGTCTTGCAAACTGCTGTCACAGCCCAATGATCAACCTCGGATTAGCTTTAAATTGGAGCACCTGCTATTCATGACAAATTGATCGTACTGTAGTTATTTAACTGTGCCTGAAGGGAGAACTTGTGCCTCTGAAATGTGGTGGAAGGATGCAATCAATTGTAGGCAAAGGATGGATGGAAAGAATGGAAGGATGAGTTGAATGTTAGAGGGCTACTTTTGGCTATTTTGCCTGATAAATACAGTAAGGACTTTGAATAGTTGGTAACACGTTACTTAATACATGTTACCAAATATTTTTCTATGCTGATGTTTATTTGTTATTGTTTGTATAGGCTCCTTCTGATCCAGACAAAATCCAGATCTACACCTGGACTGTACAGAGTGATGAACTTTTTTTAAGAGTAATATATTTGTACTGGTATTATTTTTCATGGTGGTGTGAGATAAGCAGACGGGTCTGTATTGTGCAAACATCACATTCATTGTTGTAACTTGGTGGATGTGTTTTCTACATGGGCTATAATTTAAAGAGTAAAGACAATACATACTGCTCTAAATTTACCCATTTGAGGATCACTTTTCTCATCTATAATGCTTACAAAAGTAATGTCACTGATAATTCATACATAATGCACACATACAATTATTTATTTTGAAAAATACAAGAAACGTTTGTCTTCCATTTTGTTTTCTACTCAATTCACATGAATGATCTCACTTTTAATAACAGAATTCTATAAATGTAACTTGTTTTAGCCAAAAACCTTTTATATGAAAAAAATAAAATGGATAATAATTAATTGAAATAGAAACATCAACAACAATTATTCGTATTAAAATTACACATAGCAGGCCTTGGTCATCAGGCAGACGACACAATAGAATTTGACAAAAGTTAGAAGAAACAGGAGGTAGCTGCCAATTCATTTCAGTACCTATGACAACCATCTATTTAACAAATCGCAATAACTAGCCATTCGACTTTTCAGAAAAACTGCATGTTTGAGAAACACTTAAAATACACAAAAGGCATTGTTTTAAATGACCAACGTTCATTCCAAAAGATATCTTCATACTGTTCTTATTACTTATTTAACCAACCTGATTCTAAACCTTCTAGTCTACAGATTCCACATCTGGAAATCAAGAAGCATAAGGAAGCAATTTATAGTCTGTGTTATTATAAGCTTATAGGCCTACAAACAAATCACAGTTTCAAATGGGCAGAATTGTCAAGGAACTAAAATGCTAGCTAAACCCTAATCTGCATCCTAGGAAAATGCATCAGTTGTACTGACAGACTTTTAAGGAACAACCAGTCGAGTGGCCAGCCTTCCAAATCCTGTCTCCTTCACCTGACCTGGGCTTCCGAGGCGAAGGAACAATCAGCTCTCCCTTACATAGACTTCTTTTTCAGCATAGTTACTACTAGACAGACAAGTGCAAAAACAAAGAAACGTACAATAGTGGTCACTACATTGAACTCAGATTTGACCTATTACAGTACTATCCCCCATAGACGGGTGTGACATTTTCATCAAAACACAGAGAAAACATGTATGACAAAGTACACTGACAGCATTCACAGAATTCTAGATAACAATAGATAATATATTGCATTTTAAAATGCGAGGGTGTTTTTTCAGGAAAACTTTTCACAAGTGATTGGTGACAAGAACCATTCTTGCCATGTGCACCATCACTGACCCAAACTGGCCTCACCTCAAACAGGCGCAACTTGTGTAACACCTCACACAGGTTTAACCTCTTAAAACCCATTATAATGGACAGCCTAAAGTAATAGACTTACTTCAGAACATATGGCCATTTGTTTTACATTGTAGTCATTTAGCAGATGCTCTTATCCAGCGCAACTTATAGGAGCAAGTAGGGTTAAGTGTCTTCCTCAAGGGCCCATTGACATAGATTTTTCACATAGTCAGCTCGGGGATTTGATCCAGCAACCTTTCGGCTACTGGCCCAACCGCTAGGCTACCTAGTTTAACTAAATGCTGAATAAATAAATAAAACATCAGAAGCAGTGTAAAAGTGGGACAGTAGAGAAGGAAAGGGACAGTGGTGAAGGAAAGGGACAGTAGTAAAGAGGAAAGGGACAGTAGTAAAGATGAAAGGGACAGTAGTAAAGGAAAGGGACAGTAGTAAAGGAAAGGGACAGTAGTAAAGGAAAGGGACAGTAGTAAAGGAAAGGGACAGCAGTAAAGGAAAGGGACAGTAGTAAAGGAAAGGGACAGTAGTAAAGGAAAGGGACAGTAGTAAAGGAAAGGGACAGTAGTAAAGGAAAGGGACAGTAGTAAAGGAAAGGGACAGCAGTAAAGGAAAGGGACAGTAGTAAAGGAAAGGGACAGTAATAAAGGAAAGGGACAGTAGTGAAGGAAAGGGACAGTAGTAAAGGAAGGGGACAGTAGTAAAGGAAAGGGACAGTAGTAAAGGAAAGGGACAGTAGTAAAGGAAAAGGAACAGTAGAGAAGGAAAGGGACAGTAGTAAAGAAAAGGGGCAGTAGTAAAGAGGAAAGGGACTGTAATAAAGAGGAAAGGGACAGTAGTAAA
Source organism: Oncorhynchus mykiss (assembly GCF_013265735.2). Classification (NCBI taxonomy): domain Eukaryota; kingdom Metazoa; phylum Chordata; class Actinopteri; order Salmoniformes; family Salmonidae; genus Oncorhynchus; species Oncorhynchus mykiss. The sequence continues at coordinate 61,364,631 of NC_048573.1, forward strand.
GGAAAGGGACAGTAGTAAAGGAAGGGGACAGTAGTAAAGGAAAGGGACAGTAGTAAAGGAAAAGGGACAGTAGTGAAGGAAAGGGACAGCAGTAAAGAAAAGGGACAGTAGTAAAGAGGAAAGGGACTGTAATAAAGAGGAAAGGGACAGTAGTAAAGGAAAGGGACAGTAGTAAAGGAAAGGGACAGTAGTAAAGGAAAGGGACAGTAGTAAAGGAAAGGGACAGTAGTAAAGGAAAGGGACAGTAGTAAAGACAAGGGACAGCAGTAAAGAAAAGGGACAGTAGTAAAGAGGAAAGGGACTGTAATAAAGAGGAAAGGGACAGTAGTAAAGAGGAAAGTGACAGTAGTAAAGGAAAGGGACAGTAGTAAAGGAAAGGGACAGCAGTAAAGGAAAGGGACAGCAGTAAAGAGGAAAGGAACAGAAGTAAAGAGGAAAGGGACAGTAGTAAAGAGGAAAGGAACAGAAGTAAAGAGGAAAGGGACAGTAGTAAAGGAAAGGGACAGTAGTAAAGGAAAGGGACAGTAGTAAAGAGGAAAGGAACAGTAGTAAAGAGGCAAGGGACAGTAGTAAAGGAAAGGGACAGTAGAGAAGGAAAGAGACAGTAGAGAAGGAAAAAGACAGTAGTGAAGGAAAGAGACAGTAGTGAAGGAAAGGGACAGCAGTGAAGGAAAGGGACAGCAGTGAAGGAAAGGGACAGCAGTGAAGGAAAGGGACAGCAGTAAAGGAAAGGGACAGCAGTAAAGGAAAGGGACAGCAGTAAAGGAAAGGGACAGCGGTAAAGGAAAGGGACAGCAGTAAAGGAAAGGGACAGCAGTAAAGGAAAGGGACAGCAGTAAAGGAAAGGGACAGCACTAAAGGAAAGGGACAGTACTAAAGGAAAGGGACAGTAGAGAAGGAACAGTAGTAAAGAGGAAAGGAACAGTAGTAAAGAAGAAAGGAAGAGTAGTAAAGAGGAAAGGGGCAGTAGTGAAGGAAAGGGACAGTAGTGAAGGAAAGGGACAGTAGTAAAGAAAAGGGACAGTAGTGAAGGAAAGGGACGGTAGTAAAGGAAATGGACAGTAGAGAAGGAAAGGGACAGCAGTAAAGGAAAGGGACAGCAGTAAAGGAAAGGGACGGTAGTAAAGGAAATGGACAGTAGAGAAGGAAAGGGACAGCAGTAAAGGAAAGGGACAGCAGTAAAGGAAAGGGACAGTAGTAAAGGAAAGGGACAGTAGAGAAGGAAAGGGACAGTAGAGAAGGAAAGGGACAGTAGTAAAGGAAAGGGGACAGTAGTAAAGGAAAGGGACAGTAGAGAAGGAAAGGGACAGTAGTAAAGGAAAGGGACAGTAGTAAAGGAAAGGGGAAAGTAGTTAAGGAAAGGGACAGTAGTGAAGAAAAGGGACAGTAATAAAGGAAAGGGACAGTAGTAAAGGAAAGGGACAGTAGTAAAGGAAAGGGACAGTAGTAAAGGAAAGGGACAGTAGTAAAGGAAAGGGACAGTAGTGAAGGAAGGGACAGTAGTGAAGGAAGGGACAGTAGTGAAGGAAGGGACAATAGTAAAGGAAAGGGACAGAAGTGAAGGAAAGGGACAGTAGTGAAGGAAAGGGGCAGTAGTGAAGGAAAGGGACAGTAGTGAAGGAAAGGGACAGTAGTGAAGGAAAGGGACAGTAGTGAATGAAAGGGACAGTAGAGAAGGAAAGGGACAGTAGAGAAGGAAATGGACAGTAGTAAAGGAAAGGGACAGTAGTGAAGGAAAGGGACAGCGGTAAAGGAAAGGGACAGCAGTAAAGAGGAAAGGGACAGTAGTAAAGGAAAGGGACAGTAGTAAAGGAAAGGGACAGTAGTAAAGGAAAGGGACAGTAGTAAAGAGGAAAGGGACAGCAGTAAAGGAAAGGGACAGCAGTAAAGGAAAGGGACAGCAGTAAAGGAAAGGGACAGCAGTATAGGAAAGGGACAGTAGAGAAGGAAAGGGACAGCAGTAAAGGAAAGGGACAGCAGTAAAGGAAAGGGACAGCAGTAAAGGAAAGGGACAGTAGTAAAGGAAAGGGACAGTAGTGAAGGAAATGGACAGTAGTGAAGGAAAGGGACAGTAGTAAAGGAAAGGGACAGTAGTAAAGAGGAAAGGGACAGTAGTGAAGGAAAGGGACAGTAGTAAAGGAAAGGGACGGTAGTAAAGGAAAGGGACAGCAGTAAAGGAAAGGGACAGTAGTAAAGGAAAGGGACAGCAGTAAAGGAAAGGGACAGTAGAGAAGGAAAGGGACAGTAGTAAAGGAAAGGGACAGCGGTAAAGGAAAGGGACAGTAGAGAAGGAAAGGGACAGCAGTAAAGGAAAGGGACAGCAGTAAAGGAAAGGGACAGTAGTAAAGGAAAGGGACAGTAGTAAAGGAAAGGGACGGTAGTAAAGGAAAGGGACAGCGGTAAAGGAAAGGGACAGCGGTAAAGGAAAGGGACAGTAGAGAAGGAAAGGGACAGTAGTAAAGGAAAGGGACAGCGGTAAAGGAAAGGGACAGCGGTAAAGGAAAGGGACAGTAGAGAAGGAAAGGGACAGCAGTAAAGGAAAGGGACAGTAGTAAAGAGGAAAGGGACAGTAGTGAAGGAAATGGACAGTAGTAAAGGAAAGGGACGGTAGTAAAGGAAAGGGACAGCGGTAAAGGAAAGGGACAGCGGTAAAGGAAAGGGACAGTAGAGAAGGAAAGGGACAGTAGAGAAGGAAAGGGACAGCGGTAAAGGAAAGGGACAGCGGTAAAGGAAAGGGACAGTAGAGAAGGAAAGGGACAGCAGTAAAGGAAAGGGACAGTAGTAAAGAGGAAAGGGACAGTAGTGAAGGAAAGGGACAGTAGTAAAGGAAAGGGACGGTAGTAAAGGAAAGGGACAGCAGTAAAGGAAAGGGACAGTAGTAAAGGAAAGGGACAGCAGTAAAGGAAAGGGACAGTAGTAAAGGAAAGGGACAGTAGTAAAGGAAAGGGACAGCGGTAAAGGAAAGGGACAGTAGAGAAGGAAAGGGACAGCAGTAAAGGAAAGGGACAGCAGTAAAGGAAAGGGACAGTAGAGAAGGAAAGGGACAGTAGTAAAGGAAAGGGACAGTAGTAAAGGAAAGGGACGGTAGTGAAGGAAAGGGACAGTAGTAAAGGAAAGGGACAGTCGTAAAGGAAAGGGACGGTAGTGAAGGAAAGGGACAGTAGTAAAGGAAAGGGACGGTAGTGAAGGAAAGGGACAGTAGAAACGACAGTTTTCAAACGTGGCATAACATTGATAGAAATGGCTGAAAGTTGGACAATATTTTGGACATAAACTACTGTACTTTATCAACGTCAGTGTCAAACACTAGAACATGCATTCATTGTTAACAGTATAATATTTTTTACAGTACACATCTAAAAAATATATTAATCCACAATCCAATATAAAAACGCAGGCCAACTCTGCATTTGTGAAGCACAGACAAAAATATATTAAATATGAATTTCAACAGTAAAAAATAAAAAAATCATTTTACATTCACCATCACAGGAAGTCTCAAGAAGGCTACTCGAAGGAAAAAATATATATATTTATTTGAGACTGATTGCTGTTCTTTGGGTGGCAGGCACTTTTATCTAAAAAACAATTAGGCAATGTACATGATATACTGTACACCTTGGTAGTCTCTCTCGACTGGCAATGCGAGTTGCCTTGGTAACTTGGTAACTCTCGAAGCCAGTTAGGAAACTCCCCAGAGGGACCTCAGTTTCAGGTACTAACAAATAAACACAGACACTTTTTCTGACAAATGTTCCTAAATGAACATTTCACATTTCTGGCTAAGAAAAAAAAGATTTCTAAGCTTGTCTCTGATACTGAATTTACAAATAAAAATAATACTTTATAATCTGAATAATTTAAAAGAGAAGAAGTTCAAGAATAACATTTTCAAAAAGTGTCATAAGCGCACACAGTCACATTCCTTTAAATAAACTGCTCTTCCTTAGAGGGTAGTAAACATAGTTAAAGGAGTAAAGAGGAGGGAAGGTCATTTGAAGAAGTCAGTGGGGCGGTGACGCTGTACATCATGGTGGGGTCGCTGGGAGTTGTAGTCTAGACCAGGGGGAGGCCTCGGCTCTACAGTGGAGGGGTTAGAACCAGAACCAGAGGGAGCATGTGGCAAGGGGCTGATGCCCAGCACGGGAGGGGGCAGGTGTGCAGACTTGGCAGACTGAGGACGGGCTGGCCGGGGTTCTCTAGGTGGAGTAGTAGGCCTCTGAAACACTGGTTCCTCAGTCTTGTCTCTCTGTGCCTGCAGACCGGCACAGTGGGGCACTTTGGCATCTGGCTGGGCCGGGGAGGATGAGATGAATTGACCCGATGTTGTGCTCTGGTTGTTGGGCTTGTGTAGGGCGTGTACTCTGCAGTCCTTCTCGTCATGGTACTGTCTGAGGCGGATGTGCCAGGCCAGGCTGCAGACTGCCGACACAGTCTTGAACTGGTGGATGACGTTACGGGGGATGAAGTAAATGTTGTCGTCACACAGCTGCACCCGCACGTAGTGGATACCCTCCCGCCTCAGCTGGTTCAGCTTGGCATCGTCTACCCACTGGACACACTGCAGAGAGAGACGAGGATTAGAGGAAGGCCCACCTGATCCATTCCCACACAGCAGCACTACGCCTGTCCTGTCACACCTGCCTGGTATCTTCAACACTGAATTGAATTCCAGAAAACTCCAGAGAAGATCATGCAGAATTGGTCATTCTCTGGGACCAGAATAAAGACTCTGCAAATTAAAGCTCTAAACTGACTCACTAAATGGCCTATTATGTCATCCACGCCAAGGCGTTCCCCCTCAAGTCTGATCCTGTTTATGACTAAGCCTATCAGACATCTGATCTGCTATGATCCCATATAGAGGAGGTTCATGCATCAGCCTAACAGATTCAAGGTTCAATAAGAGCTCAGTTCCTACCTGAGACACAGGGGGCTCGTACAGATCCAGCTGCAGCCTCTGGACCACATCGTTAAAGTCTTCTGCGTGGAAACACACCACATCTTTGGTTATCCTCGGACGCGCACTCCTGTAGATCAAAGACCGTTAGTTCACACCTACACAAATGTTGATACAAAGTGGAATCAAGGGTGAAGAGACAAATTAGTTGAACAAATAACAGGAATCCGTGATAACAACAGAAACTCTGGATGAAGCATCCCAAACTGGAATTATTTCACCATCATAGTCATACTGCATTGCTGCTGAGAGCCAAGCAGACCTGAATGAATACCAAACACTTCCCAAACACTCAACATTCCCCAAACTGCCCTACTTTCAGTAAAAACACACCCATCCCCAAACTGCCCTACTTTCAGTAAAAACCCACCCTTCCCCAAACTGCCCTACTTTCAGTAAAAACTCACCCTTCCCCAAACTGCCTTACTTTCAGTAAAAACCCACCCTTCCCCAAACTGCCCTACTTTCAGTAAAAACTCACCCTTCCCCAAACTGCCTTACTTTCAGTAAAAACCCACCCTTCCCCAAACTGCCCTACTTTCAGTAAAAACCCACCATTCCCCAAACTGCCCTACTTTCAGTAAAAACCCACCATTCCCCAAACTGCCCTACTTTCAGTAAAAACCCACCATTCCCCAAACTGCCCTACTTTCAGTAAAAACCCACCATTCCCCAAACTGCCCTACTTTCAGTAAAAACCCACCATTCCCCAAACTGCCCTACTTTCAGTAAAAACCCACCATTCCCCAAACTGCCCTACTTTCAGTAAAAACTCACCCTTCCCCAAACTGCCCTACTTTCAGTAAAAACCCACCATTCCCCAAACTGCCCTACTTTCAGTAAAAACCCACCCTTCCCCAAACTGCCCTACTTTCAGTAAAAACCCACCCTTCCCCAAACTGCCCTACTTTCAGTAAAAACCCACCCTTCCCCAAACTGCCCTACTTTCAGTAAAAACCCACCATTCCCCAAACTGCCTTACTTTCAGTAAAAACCCACCCTTCCCCAAACTGCCCTACTTTCAGTAAAAACCCACCGTTCCCCAAACTGCCCTACTTTCAGTAAAAACCCACCCTTCCCCAAACTGCCCTACTTTCAGTAAAAACCCACCATTCCCCAAACTGCCCTACTTTCAGTAAAAACCCACCCTTCCCCAAACTGCCATACTTTCAGTAAAAACCCACCCTTCCCCAAACTGCCTTATTTTCAGTAAAAACCCACCCTTCCCCAAACTGCCCTACTTTCAGTAAAAACCCACCCTTCCCCAAACTGCCTTACTTTCAGTAAAAACCCACCCTTCCCCAAACTGCCCTACTTTCAGTAAAAACCCACCCTTCCCCAAACTGCCCTACTTTCAGTAAAAACCCACCCTTCCCCAAACTGCCCTACTTTCAGTAAAAACCCACCATTCCCCAAACTGCCCTACTTTCAGTAAAAACCCACCCTTCCCCAAACTGCCCTACTTTCAGTAAAAACCCACCCTTCCCCAAACTGCCCTACTTTCAGTAAAAACCCACCCTTCCCCAAACTGCCTTACTTTCAGTAAAAACCCACCCTTCCCCAAACTGCCCTACTTTCAGTAAAAACCCACCATTCCCCAAACTGCCCTACTTTCAGTAAAAACCCACCCTTCCCCAAACTGCCCTACTTTCAGTAAAAACCCACCATTCCCCAAACTGCCCTACTTTCAGTAAAAACCCACCCTTCCCCAAACTGCCCTACTTTCAGTAAAAACCCACCATTCCCCAAACTGCCTTACTTTCAGTAAAAACCCACCATTCCCCAAACTGCCTTACTTTCAGTAAAAACCCACCCTTCCCCAAACTGCCCTACTTTCAGTAAAAACCCACCCTTCCCCAAACTGCCTTACTTTCAGTAAAAACCCACCCTTCCCCAAACTGCCCTACTTTCAGTAAAAACCCACCCTTCCCCAAACTGCCCTACTTTCAGTAAAAACCCACCCTTCCCCAAACTGCCCTACTTTCAGTAAAAACCCACCATTCCCCAAACTGCCCTACTTTCAGTAAAAACCCACCATTCCCCAAACTGCCCTACTTTCAGTAAAAACCCACCCTTCCCCAAACTGCCCTACTTTCAGTAAAAACCCACCCTTCCCCAAACTGCCTTACTTTCAGTAAAAACCCACCCTTCCCCAAACTGCCCTACTTTCAGTAAAAACCCACCCTTCCCCAAACTGCCCTACTTTCAGTAAAAACCCACCCTTCCCCAAACTGCCCTACTTTCAGTAAAAACCCACCCTTCCCCAAACTGCCCTACTTTCAGTAAAAACCCACCCTTCCCCAAACTGCCTTACTTTCAGTAAAAACCCACCCTTCCCCAAACTGCCCTACTTTCAGTAAAAACCCACCCTTCCCCAAACTGCCCTACTTTCAGTAAAAACCCACCCTTCCCCAAACTGCCCTACTTTCAGTAAAAACCCACCATTCCCCAAACTGCCCTACTTTCAGTAAAAACCCACCATTCCCCAAACTGCCCTACTTTCAGTAAAAACCCACCCTTCCCCAAACTGCCCTACTTTCAGTAAAAACCCACCCTTCCCCAAACTGCCTTACTTTCAGTAAAAACCCACCCTTCCCCAAACTGCCCTACTTTCAGTAAAAACCCACCCTTCCCCAAACTGCCCTACTTTCAGTAAAAACCCACCCTTCCCCAAACTGCCCTACTTTCAGTAAAAACCCACCCTTCCCCAAACTGCCCTACTTTCAGTAAAAACCCACCATTCCCCAAACTCCCCTACTTTCAGTAAAAACCCACCCTTCCCCAAACTCCCCTACTTTCAGTAAAAACCCACCCTTCCCCAAACTGCCCTACTTTCAGTAAAAACCCACCATTCCCCAAACTCCCCTACTTTCAGTAAAAACCCACCCTTCCCCAAACTCCCCTACTTTCAGTAAAAACCCACCATTCCCCAAACTGCACAGCCTTCAGCACGCCCACTGCTGCCGTACTCTGCCAGTCGAAGCTCTGGCCCACGTGGTCAGCATGAGCCCTGGTTCGGTCCTCAAACAGCACCTCTCTGGGCTCACTGGCCCTGGGCAGGTAGTGAAGGTTCTTTATCTCATTCATGGACCTATAGAGGAAAGGGAGAGTCAACCACCAGCAGAGAAGAGGAAGAGAGAAGGAGTGGGAAAGAGATGGGAGGGAGGAGACAGTGAGGACATAGAGGAGGAATGGGAAAGAGATGGGAGGGAGACAGTGATGACAGAGAGGAGGAATGGGAAAGAGATGGGAGGGAGACAGTGAGGACAGAGAGGAGGAATGGGAAAGAGATGGGAGGGAGACAGTGAGGACAGAGAGGAGGAATGGGAAAGAGATGGGAGGAAGGAGACGGTGAGCACAGAGAGGAGGAATGGGAAAGAGATGGGAGGGAGGAGACAGTGAGCACAGAGGAGGAGTGGGAAAGAGATGGGAGGGAGGAGACAGTGAGGACAGAGAGGAGGAATGGGAAAGATATGGGAGGGAGGGAGACAGTGAGGACAGAGGAGGAATGGGAAAGAGATGGGAGGGAGGGAGACAGTGAGGACAGAGGAGGAATGGGAAAGAGATGGGAGACAGGGAGGACAGAGGAGGAATGGGAAAGAGATGGGAGGGAGGAGACAGTGAGGACAGAGGAGGAATAGGAAAGAGATGGGAGGGAGACAGTGAGGACAGAGAGGAGGAATGGGAAAGAGATGGGAGGGAGGAGACAGTGAGGACAGAGAAGAGGAATGGGAAAGAGATGGGAGGGAGACAGTGAGGACAGAGGAGGAATGGGAAAGAGATGGGAGGGAGGGAGACAGTGAGGACAGAGGAGGAATGGGAAAGAGATGGGAGGGAGGGAGACAGTGAGGACAGAGGGGGAATAGGAAAGAGATGGGAGGGAGACATTGAGGACAGAGAGGAGGAGTGGGAAAGAGATGGGAGGGAGACAGTGAGGACAGAGGAGGAGTGGGAAAGAGATGGGAGGGAGACAGTGAGGACAGAGGAGGAATGGGAAAGAGATGGGAGGGAGGGAGACAGTGAGGACAGAGGAGGAATGGGAAAGAGATGGGAGGGAGGGAGACAGTAAGGACAGAGGAGGAGTGGGAAAGAGATGGGAGGGAGGGAGACAGTGAGGACAGAGGAGGAATGGGAAAGAGATGGGAGGGAGGGAGACAGTGAGGACAGAGGAGGAGTGGGAAAGAGATGGGAGGGAGGGAGACATTGAGGACAGAGAAGAGGAATGGGAAAGAGATGGGAGGGAGGAGACAGTGAGGACAGAGAAGAGGAATGGGAAAGAGATGGGAGGGAGACAGTGAGGACAGAGAGGAGGAATGGGAAAGAGATGGGAGGGAGGAGACAGTGAGGACAGAGAAGAGGAATGGGAAAGAGATGGGAGGGAGACAGTGAGGACAGAGAGGAGGAATGGGAAAGAGATGGGAGGGAGACAGTGAGGACAGAGAGGAGGAATGGGAAAGAGATGGGAGGAAGGGAGACAGTGAGGACAGAGGAGGAATGGGAAAGAGATGGGAGGGAGACAGTGAGGACAGAGGAGGAATGGGAAAGAGATGGGAGGGAGGGAGACAGTGAGGACAGAGGAGGAATGGGAAAGAGATGGGAGGGAGGAGACAGTGAGCACAGAGGAGGAGTGGGAAAGAGATGGGAGGGAGGAGACAGTGAGGACAGAGAGGAGGAATGGGAAAGATATGGGAGGGAGGGAGACAGTGAGGACAGAGGAGGAATGGGAAAGAGATGGGAGGGAGGGAGACAGTGAGGACAGAGGAGGAATGGGAAAGAGATGGGAGACAGGGAGGACAGAGGAGGAATGGGAAAGAGATGGGAGGGAGGAGACAGTGAGGACAGAGGAGGAATAGGAAAGAGATGGGAGGGAGACAGTGAGGACAGAGAGGAGGAATGGGAAAGAGATGGGAGGGAGGAGACAGTGAGGACAGAGAAGAGGAATGGGAAAGAGATGGGAGGGAGACAGTGAGGACTGAGGAGGAATGGGAAAGAGATGGGAGGGAGGGAGACAGTGAGGACAGAGGAGGAATGGGAAAGAGATGGGAGGGAGGGAGACAGTGAGGACAGAGGGGGAATAGGAAAGAGATGGGAGGGAGACATTGAGGACAGAGAGGAGGAGTGGGAAAGAGATGGGAGGGAGACAGTGAGGACAGAGGAGGAGTGGGAAAGAGATGGGAGGGAGACAGTGAGGACAGAGGAGGAATGGGAAAGAGATGGGAGGGAGGGAGACAGTGAGGACAGAGGAGGAATGGGAAAGAGATGGGAGGGAGGGAGACAGTGAGGACAGAGGAGGAGTGGGAAAGAGATGGGAGGGAGGGAGACAGTGAGGACAGAGGAGGAATGGGAAAGAGATGGGAGGGAGGGAGACAGTGAGGACAGAGGAGGAGTGGGAAAGAGATGGGAGGGAGGGAGACATTGAGGACAGAGAAGAGGAATGGGAAAGAGATGGGAGGGAGGAGACAGTGAGGACAGAGAAGAGGAATGGGAAAGAGATGGGAGGGAGACAGTGAGGACAGAGAGGAGGAATGGGAAAGAGATGGGAGGGAGGAGACAGTGAGGACAGAGAAGAGGAATGGGAAAGAGATGGGAGGGAGACAGTGAGGACAGAGAGGAGGAATGGGAAAGAGATGGGAGGGAGACAGTGAGGACAGAGAGGAGGAATGGGAAAGAGATGGGAGGAAGGGAGACAGTGAGGACAGAGGAGGAATGGGAAAGAGATGGGAGGGAGACAGTGAGGACAGAGGAGGAATGGGAAAGAGATGGGAGGGAGACAGTGAGGACAGAGGAGGAATGGGAAAGAGATGGGAGGGAGACAGTGAGGACAGAGAGGAGGAATGGGAAAGAGATGGGAGAGAGACAGTGAGGACAGAGAGGATGAATGGGAAAGATATGGGAGGGAGACAGTGAGGACAGAGGAGGAGTGGGAAAGAGATGGGACGGAGGGAGACAGTGACGACAGAGGAGGAATGGGAAAGAGATGGGAGGGAGGGAGACAGTGAGGACAGAGGAGGAATGGGAAAGAGATGGGAGGGAGGGAGACAGTGAGGACAGAGGAGGAGTGGGAAAGAGATGGGGGGGGGGAGACAGTGAGGACAGAGGAGGAATGGGAAAGAGATGGGAGGGAGGGAGACAGTGAGGACAGAGGAGGAGTGGGAAAGAGATGGGAGGGAGGGAGACATAGAGGAAAGAGATGGGAGGGAGGAGACAGTGAGGACAGAGAAGAGGAATGGGAAAGAGATGGGAGGGAGGAGACAGTGAGGACAGAGAAGAGGAATGGGAAAGAGATGGGAGGGAGACAGTGAGGACAGAGAGGAGGAATGGGAAAGAGATGGGAGGGAGGAGACAGTGAGAACAGAGAAGAGGAATGGGAAAGAGATGGGAGGGAGACAGTGAGGACAGAGAGGAGGAATGGGAAAGAGATGGGAGGGAGACAGTGAGGACAGAGAGGAGGAATGGGAAAGAGATGGGATGGAGGGAGACAGTGAGGACAGAGGAGGAATGGGAAAGAGATGGGAGGAAGGGAGACAGTGAGGACAGAGAGGAGGAATGGGAAAGAGATGGGAGAGAGACAGTGAGGACAGAGAGGATGAATGGGAAAGAGATGGGAGGGAGACAGTGAGGACAGAGGAGGAGTGGGAAAGAGATGGGAGGGAGGGAGACAGTGACGACAGAGGTGGAATGGGAAAGATATGAGAGGGAGGGAGACAGTGAGGAGAGAGGATGAATGGGAAAGAGATGGGAGGGAGACAGTGAGGACAGAGAGGAGGAATGGGAAAGAGATGGGAGGGAGACAGTGAGGACAGAGAGGAGGAATGGGAAAGAGATGGGAGGGAGACAGTGAGCACAGAGAGGAGTGATAAATAGATGGGAGGGAGACAGTGAGGACAGAGGAGGAATGGGAAAGAGATGGGAGGGAGGGAGACAGTGAGGACAGAGGAGGAGTGGGAAAGAGATGGGAGGGAGGGAGACAGTGAGGACAGAGGAGGAATGGGAAAGAGATGGGAGGGAGGGAGACAGTGAGGACAGAGGAGGAATGGGAAAGAGATGGGAGGGAGGGAGACAGTGAGGACAGAGAGGAGGAATTGGAAAGAGATGGGAGGGAGGAGACAGTGAGGACAGAGAAGAGGAATGGGAAAGAGATGGGAGGAAGACAGTGAGGACAGAGAGGAGGAATGGGAAAGAGATGGGAGGGAGGAGACAGTGAGGACAGAGAAGAGGAATGGGAAAGAGATGGGAGGGAGACAGTGAGGACAGAGGAGGAATGGGAAAGAGATGGGAGGGAGGGAGACAGTGAGGACAGAGGAGGAGTGGGAAAGAGATGGGAGGAATGGGAAAGAGATGGGAGGGAGGGAGACAGTGAGGACAGAGGAGGAATAGGAAAGAGATGGGAGGGAGACAGTGAGGACAGAGAGGAGGAATGGGAAAGAGATGGGAGGGAGGAGACAGTGAGGACAGAGAAGAGGAATGGGAAAGAGATGGGAGGGAGACAGTGAGGACAGAGGAGGAATGGGAAAGAGATGGGAGGGAGGGAGACAGTGAGGACAGAGGAGGAATGGGAAAGAGATGGGAGGGAGGGAGACAGTGAGGACAGAGGGGGAATAGGAAAGAGATGGGAGGGAGACATTGAGGACAGAGAGGAGGAGTGGGAAAGAGATGGGAGGGAGACAGTGAGGACAGAGGAGGAGTGGGAAAGAGATGGGAGGGAGACAGTGAGGACAGAGGAGGAATGGGAAAGAGATGGGAGGGAGGGAGACAGTGAGGACAGAGGAGGAATGGGAAAGAGATGGGAGGGAGGGAGACAGTGAGGACAGAGGAGGAGTGGGAAAGAGATGGGAGGGAGGGAGACAGTGAGGACAGAGGAGGAATGGGAAAGAGATGGGAGGGAGGGAGACAGTGAGGACAGAGGAGGAGTGGGAAAGAGATGGGAGGGAGGGAGACATTGAGGACAGAGAAGAGGAATGGGAAAGAGATGGGAGGGAGGAGACAGTGAGGACAGAGAAGAGGAATGGGAAAGAGATGGGAGGGAGACAGTGAGGACAGAGAGGAGGAATGGGAAAGAGATGGGAGGGAGGAGACAGTGAGGACAGAGAAGAGGAATGGGAAAGAGATGGGAGGGAGACAGTGAGGACAGAGAGGAGGAATGGGAAAGAGATGGGAGGGAGACAGTGAGGACAGAGAGGAGGAATGGGAAAGAGATGGGAGGAAGGGAGACAGTGAGGACAGAGGAGGAATGGGAAAGAGATGGGAGGGAGACAGTGAGGACAGAGGAGGAATGGGAAAGAGATGGGAGGGAGACAGTGAGGACAGAGGAGGAATGGGAAAGAGATGGGAGGGAGACAGTGAGGACAGAGAGGAGGAATGGGAAAGAGATGGGAGAGAGACAGTGAGGACAGAGAGGATGAATGGGAAAGATATGGGAGGGAGACAGTGAGGACAGAGGAGGAGTGGGAAAGAGATGGGACGGAGGGAGACAGTGACGACAGAGGAGGAATGGGAAAGAGATGGGAGGGAGGGAGACAGTGAGGACAGAGGAGGAATGGGAAAGAGATGGGAGGGAGGGAGACAGTGAGGACAGAGGAGGAGTGGGAAAGAGATGGGGGGGGGAGACAGTGAGGACAGAGGAGGAATGGGAAAGAGATGGGAGGGAGGGAGACAGTGAGGACAGAGGAGGAGTGGGAAAGAGATGGGAGGGAGGGAGACATAGAGGAAAGAGATGGGAGGGAGGAGACAGTGAGGACAGAGAAGAGGAATGGGAAAGAGATGGGAGGGAGGAGACAGTGAGGACAGAGAAGAGGAATGGGAAAGAGATGGGAGGGAGACAGTGAGGACAGAGAGGAGGAATGGGAAAGAGATGGGAGGGAGGAGACAGTGAGAACAGAGAAGAGGAATGGGAAAGAGATGGGAGGGAGACAGTGAGGACAGAGAGGAGGAATGGGAAAGAGATGGGAGGGAGACAGTGAGGACAGAGAGGAGGAATGGGAAAGAGATGGGATGGAGGGAGACAGTGAGGACAGAGGAGGAATGGGAAAGAGATGGGAGGAAGGGAGACAGTGAGGACAGAGAGGAGGAATGGGAAAGAGATGGGAGAGAGACAGTGAGGACAGAGAGGATGAATGGGAAAGAGATGGGAGGGAGACAGTGAGGACAGAGGAGGAGTGGGAAAGAGATGGGAGGGAGGGAGACAGTGACGACAGAGGTGGAATGGGAAAGATATGAGAGGGAGGGAGACAGTGAGGAGAGAGGATGAATGGGAAAGAGATGGGAGGGAGACAGTGAGGACAGAGAGGAGGAATGGGAAAGAGATGGGAGGGAGACAGAGAGGAGGAATGGGAAAGAGATGGGAGGGAGACAGTGAGCACAGAGAGGAGTGATAAATAGATGGGAGGGAGACAGTGAGGACAGAGGAGGAATGGGAAAGAGATGGGAGGGAGGGAGACAGTGAGGACAGAGGAGGAGTGGGAAAGAGATGGGAGGGAGGGAGACAGTGAGGACAGAGGAGGAATGGGAAAGAGATGGGAGGGAGGGAGACAGTGAGGACAGAGGAGGAATGGGAAAGAGATGGGAGGGAGGGAGACAGTGAGGACAGAGAGGAGGAATTGGAAAGAGATGGGAGGGAGGAGACAGTGAGGACAGAGAAGAGGAATGGGAAAGAGATGGGAGGAAGACAGTGAGGACAGAGAGGAGGAATGGGAAAGAGATGGGAGGGAGGAGACAGTGAGGACAGAGAAGAGGAATGGGAAAGAGATGGGAGGGAGACAGTGAGGACAGAGGAGGAATGGGAAAGAGATGGGAGGGAGGGAGACAGTGAGGACAGAGGAGGAGTGGGAAAGAGATGGGAGGAATGGGAAAGAGATGGGAGGGAGGGAGACAGTGAGGACAGAGGAGGAATGGGAAAGAGATGGGAGGGAGGAGACAGTGGGGACAGAGAAGAGGAGTGGGAAAGAGATGGGAGGGAGACAGTGAGGACAGAGGAGGAGTGGGAAAGAGATGGGAGGGAGACAGTGAGGACAGAGGAGGAATGGGAAAGAGATGGGAGGGAGACAGTGAGGACAGAGAGGAGGAATGGGAAAGAGATGGCAGGGAGGAGACAGTAAGGACAGAGGAGGAATGGGAAAGATATGGGAGGGAGGGAGACAGTGAGGACAGAGGAGGAGTGGGAAAGAGATGGGAGGGAGACAGTGAGGACAGAGGAGGAATGGGAAAGAGATGGGAGGGTAGGAGACAGTGAGGACAGAGGAGGAGTGGGAAAGAGATGGGAGGGAGGGAGACAGTGAGGACAGAGGAGGAGTGGGAAAGAGATTGGAGGGAGACAGTGAGGACAGAGGAGGAATGGGAAAGAGATGGGAGGGTAGGAGACAGTGAGGACAGAGGAGAAGTGGGAAAGAGATGGGAGGGAGGGAGACAGTGAGGACAGAGGAGGAATGGGAAAGAGATGGGATGGAGGAGACAGTGAAGACAGAGGAGGAATGGGAAAGAGATGGGAGGGAGACAGTGAGGACAGCGGTGAGGAATGGGAAAGCGATGGGAGGGAGACAGTGAGGACAGAGGTGAGGAATGGGAAAGAGATGGGAGGGAGACAGTGAGGACAGAGAGGAGGAATGGGAAAGAGATGGGAGATAGACAGTGAGCACAGAGAGGAGGAATGGGAAAGCGATGGGAGGGAAGAGACAGTGAGGACAGAGGAGGAATGGGAAAGATATGGGAGGGAGGGAGACAGTGAGGACAGAGGAGGAGTGGGAAAGAGATGGGAGGGAGACAGTGAGGACAGAGGAGGAATGGGAAAGAGATGGGAGGGAGGGAGACAGTGAGGACAGAGGAGGAGTGGGAAAGGGGATGGAGGGAGACAGTGAGGACAGAGGAGGAGTGGAAAGAGATGGAGGAAGACAGTGAGGACAGAGGAGGAGTGGAAAGAGATGGAGGGAGACAGTGAGGACAGAGGAGTGGAAAGAGATGGAGGGAGACAGTGAGGACAGAGGAGGAATGGGAAAGAGATGGGAGGGAGACAGTGAGGACAGAGGAGGAATGGGAAAGAGATGGACGGAGACAGTGAGGAAAGAGGAGGAGTGGGAAAGAGATGGAGGGAGACAGTGAGGACAGAGGAGGAATGGGAAAGAGATGGAGGGAGACAGTGACGACAGAGGAGGAGTGGGAAAGAGATGGGAGGGAGGGAGACAGTGAGGACAGAGGAGGAATGGGAAAGAGATTGGAGGGAGACAGTGAGGACAGAGGAGGAATGGGAAAGAGATGGGAGGGAGACAGTGAGGACAGAGGAGGAATGGGAAAGAGATGGGAGGGAGGAGACAGTGAAGACAGAGGAGGAATGGGAAAGAGATGGGAGGGAGACAGTGAGGACAGAGGGGAGGAATGGGAAAGAGATGGGAGGGAGATAGTGAGCACAGAGAGGAGGAGTGGGAAAGAGATGGGAGGGAGACAGTGAGGACAGAGGAGGAATGGGAAAGAGACGGGAGGGAGGAGACAGTGAGGACAGAGGAGGAATGGGAAAGAGACGGGAGGGAGACAGTGAGGACAGAGGAGGAGTGGGAAAGATATGGGAGGGAGACAGTGAGGACAGAGGAGGAGTGGGAAAGGGGATGGAGGGAGACAGTGAGGACAGAGGAGGAGTGGAAAGAGATGGAGGGAGACAGTGAGGACAGAGGAGGAGTGGAAAGAGTTGGAGGGAGACAGTGAGGACAGAGGAGTGGAAAGAGATGGAGGGAGACAGTGAGGACAGAGGAGGAGTGTGAAAGAGATGGAGGGAGACAGTGAGGACAGAGGAGGAGTGGGAAAGAGATGGAGGGAGACTAAGGACAGAGAGGAGTGGGAAAGGAAAGGAGGAATGGGTAGCGAAGAGAGGGAGTTGAGCTACACTGTCATAAACTAATAAATGATACTCCTATCAGGAGGCGTATTATGCGTTAGGTCACATATAGTAATACTATGTTATTACTATATTAATTACTGTGTTACTATGATAAAAGTCCTGGGATGTTTCGCCTACCTGCGTCGTTTGAAGGGTGACTTGGGCATGTCAGCGGTTGGCACCATCTGCTCACCCGGCCGGACCCACATGATGGGCCCATCATCACTCTGGGAACGACAGTCCAGCTTCAGGCTGGAGAGACTGCCCCAAGGTAGGGTCATCTGGACAGACAGCGTTTCAGTGACAATCATGCTCTGCATATACAATGATTAATTCCCAAAAATTTGAAGGCCTACATTGAGACAGAAATGATCAGCAATAACTAAATTTGTCTGACTTCAGTCAGTTTACCATAGCTATAGGCCTACACATAAACCAACCATAGCTATAGGCCTACACATAAGCAACCATAGCTATAGGCCTACACATAAAGCAACCATAGCTATAGGCCTACACATAAAGCAACCATAGCTATAGGCCTACACATAAAGCAACCATAGCTATAGGCCTACACATAAAGCAACCATTGCTATAGGCCTGCACATAAAGCAACCATAGCTATAGGCCTACACATAAAGCAACCATAGCTATAGGCCTACACATAAACAACCATAGCTATAGGCCTACACATAAACCAACCATAGCTATAGGCCTACACATAAACCAACCATAGCTATAGGGCTACACATAAACCAACCATAGCTATAGGGCTACACATAAACCAACCATAGCTATAGGCTTACACATAAACCAACCATAGCTATAGGCCTACACATAAACCAACTATAGCTATAGGCCTACACATAAACCAACCATAGCTATAGGCCTACACATAAAGCAACCATAGCTATAGGCCTACACATAAACCAACCATAGCTATAGGCCTACACATAAACCAACCATAGGTATAGGCCTACACATAACCAACCATAGCTATAGGCCTACACATAAACCAACCATAGCTATAGGCCTACACATAAACCAACCATAGCTATAGGCCTACACATAAGCAACCATAGCTATAGGCCTACACATAAAGCAACCATAGCTATAGGCCTACACATAAAGCAACCATAGCTATAGGCCTACACATAAAGCAACCATAGCTATAGGCCTACACATAAAGCAACCATAGCTATAGGCCTACACATAAAGCAACCATAGCTATAGGCCTACACATAAAGCAACCATAGCTATAGGCCTACACATAAAGCAACCATAGCTATAGGCCTACACATAAAGCAACCATAGCTATAGGCCTACACATAAAGCAACCATAGCTATAGGCCTACACATAAAGCAACCATAGCTATAGGCCTACACATAAAGCAACCATAGCTATAGGCCTACACATAAACCAACCATAGCTATAGGCCTACACATAACCAACCATAGCTATAGGCCTACACATAAACCATAAACCTACATTTCAGTTGTAAAACTATGGCCAGGAGGCTAGTAAGAATAAATAGAAAGAAGGTTGTTTTATATTAATCATTTGATAAATTCCAAGCACCAACATCCATTCTCTCATCCTCTGACCTTCAGAAAGGGGGACTCCTCCAGCATGTCCAAGAACTCTGGTAAGTAGTCCCCCACCTCCTCCGCCATGGCTCCCACCAGACTGATCTGCCTCATGGGACCGGCCCGGTATGTCCCCGAGCAGTAGGTCCGCCCGACCTACAAGACAGGGAGAGAGGTCAGAGGTCAGACCAGACTGATCTGTCTCATGGGACCGGTCCAGTACGGCCCCGAGCAGTAGGTCCACCCCACCTACAGGACAGGGAGAGAGGTCAGAGGTCAGACCAGACTGATCCGTTTCATGGGGCCAGCCTGGTCCGACCCACCTACAGTCAGCACACAGGTGGAGAGGTAATGTTGATTTAGCTCAATCTGAAATTAATGCAATGCCAATGTGCACTGGCTTCAGGCTTTAATATATCATTATGATATTGGACTAAAACTGACCCAGGTGGATGGTTTGGTGCGCATGGAGCTGTCCAAGGCTTTCCAACATTTAGCTAGCCCTAGTTAGTTAGTTAGTTAGTGCAACATAATCAAGCAGTGCCTTGCATTAATTTTCCTCCCCTCAAACCATTAGTAGCACTTGGATATTGCAGTGGAAATGCTGCATTAAACTAATTGGCTAATTGTCTTTCTAAACTGCACAGAGCACTGTATAAACTGTGTGTGTGGTAGTGTCAGCCCTATGAGAATCCATTGGTCTGGTCAAACACAACCGTAAAACGTCATGGAACAAGTCTAGAGCCACTCTATTAGGTAGGGAGCAGAGCAACAGGGAGAACTTGTCAGGAGTTCAGCTATAGACTTAACATTGGTGTACTTTGGAATGAAATAACTATTGGATGGCTTACAGACTTGCTGTTGAGCTCATTCATAACTTTGTCTAAGATAAGTACTGGTGGGTACACAGCTATAACCCAAACAAAGCTTTATCACCTGATTCACAGTCAATCACATGATCAGGCTGGTTGAGGTCTTGACGATGGGATGGAACAAACCCTGCACAGCCTGTAACTCTCCAGGACCAGGGTTGGTCTGCCAGCATATTTATGTGACGGGGGAAACATTGATACAGTTACATATCGGGATATTATTGACATTATGGCCCTATTATTTTGGTGCTAGTCGGCTGTACTTGCACCAAAACTCCAGATTTTTCCCTCATAGCTTGTTCTTCATCTTCTTTTGATATATGGAAACAATTTATTTTCAGCACTTTTATATCCATGACTGATCAAAACTAATTTCTCATGGCTCTCTTGTCCTTCTGAAGCAGAAATACAGTGCATTTGGAAAGTATTCAGACCCCTTCACCTTTAAGTTACAGCCTTATTCTAAAATGGATTCAATAAATTTTTTCTTCATTAATCTAAACACAACACCCCATAATGTCAAGGCGAAAACTGCTTTTAAAAAACATTTTTGCAAATGTATTAAAAATAAAAAACAAGATGTTTCTACGACTTGACTGGAGTCCACCTGTGGTAAATTCAATTGATTGGACATGATTTGGAAAGGCACACATCTGTCTATATAAGGTCCCACAGTTGACAGTGCATGTCAGAGCAAAAACCAAGCCATGAGGTCGAAAGAATTGTCCTTAGAGCTCCGAGACAGGATTGTGTCGAGGCACAGATCGGGGGAAGGATACCAAAGCAATTCTGCAGCATTGAAGGTCCCCAAGAACACAGGGAAGAAGTTTGGAACCACCAAGACTCTTACTAGAGCTGGCCACCGGCCAATCTGAGCAATCGGTGGAGAAGGGCCTTGTTCAGGAAGGTGACCAAGAACCCGATTGGAGCTCTGTCAGAGCTCTAGAGTTCCTCTGTGGAGATGGGAGAATCTTCCAGAAGGACAACAATCTCTGCAGCACTCCACCAATCAGGCCTTTATGGTAGAGTGGCCAGACGGAAGCCACTCCTAAGTAAAAGGCACATGACAGCCCACTTTGAGTTTGCAAAAGTCACCTAAAGGACTCTCAGACCATGAGAAACAAGACTGAACTCTTTATCCTGGACGCAAAGCATCACGTCTGGAGGAAACCAGACACTGCTCATCACCTGACCAATACCATCCCTATAGTGAAGCATGGTGATGGCAGCATCAAGTTGTGGGAATGTTTTTCAGCGGCAGGGACTGGAAGACTAGTCAGCAGTGAGAAAAAGATGAAAGGAGCAAAGTAAAGAGAGGTCCACGATGAAAAGATGCTCCAGAGCACTCAGGACCTCAGACTTGTTGGAAGGTTCACCTTCCAAAAGGACAACGACCCTAAGCACACTGAGACCAGAAAAAATATGCTCTTCATCAAACCTGACAGAGCTTGAGAGGATCTGCAGAGAAGAATGAGAGAAACTCCCCAAATACAGGTGTGCCAAGCTTGTAGCACCATACCCAAGATGACTCAAAACTGTAATCACTGCCAAAGCTGCTTCATCAAAGTACTGAGTAAAGGGTCTGAATACTTATGTAAATTGTGATATATATATATATATATATATATATATATATATATATATATATGTATGTATTTCTTTTAAATATAACTTTGCAAAGAAATCTAAAAACGTTTATTATTGTGTGTAGACTGATGAGAAAAAAAAACAAATTAATTGTAGAATAAGGCTGCAATGAAACAAAATGTGGAAAAAGTGAAGGGGTCTGAATACTTTCTGAATGCACTGTATGGTGAGCAATATGTTAGGAACATCAAATCGCAATACAATCGCAGTAGCAATTTGCAAAACACATAGAATCGTGAGAATCGCAATACAAATAGTATCAGCACCTACTGTAAGTATCCACTGGCGTAACGCCGTTTCTCTAGACCACAGAATATACAACTGTCCTGTAAAGGCTACCTGAACCTGCATGACATGAGCCGTCCTCACAATCACTCCCAGCTTGGACAGGAAGTTGTGTGTAAAACCAGTCTATTTATGCCAAACAATACAGTTCGTCCAACCTCAAAACACTAGCTTATTAAATAGCCAAACATTAAGGAAAAAAGTAGTCAGTTTGAGAATAAATTCAGCCACTATTTATTGTTGAATAGCCTATACAAATGGGCTGCAATATTCAAGGTAAATTAAATTAAATCCAACTTGAGAGACTCCCCTGAAGTCCTCTTTTTTTTGTCTAAATGTTTTCACCACGGCCTGTAGGTTCTGGTTGCGGGTCCGACTGTTTTCTATGTTGAGTATTCTGCATTATATGTCCATTGAGGTGCACACAATTAAAATGTAGTCTTGAATGATGCATGCCAAGATATACCAGAGATAAGGGACTCTGATATACCAGAGATAAGAGACAACTCAAATGCCGGTTCACCTGTAAAGGACTAAGGTCCATTCAATGCTGGCCTGACCAATCGGAATCCATGCTTCAAGATGATCATGCGGACTGGGATATGTTCCGGGTTGTCTCTGAGAATCACCGTGACTGAATTCATAACGAAGTACATCCAGCGCATTCAGAAAGTACTCAGACCCGTGACTTTTTCCACATTTTGTTAAGTTAGAGCCTTATTCTAAAATTGATTAAATAGTTTCCCCCCACCCTCAATCTACAAACAATACCTCATAATTACAAAGCAAACAGAGATTTTTGGTTATTTTTGCAAATGTATAAAAAATAACTGAAATATATTTACATAAGTATTCAGACCCTTAACTCAGTACTTTGTTGAAGCACCTTTGACAGCAATTACAGCTTCGAGTCTTCTTGGGTATGACGCTACAAGCTCAGCACACCTGTATTTGGGGAGTTTCTCCCATTCTTCACTGCAGAACCTCACAAGCTCTGTCAGGTTGGATGGGGAGCGTCACTGCACAGCTTTTTTCAGGTCTCTCCAGATATGTTCGATCTGGTTCAAGTCCGGGCTCTGGCTGGGCCACTCAAGGACATTCGGAGACTTGTCCCGAAGCCAATCCTGCGTTGTCTTGGCTATGTGCTTAGGGTCATTGTCCTGTTGGAAGGTGAACCTTCGCCCCAATCTGAGGTCCTGAGTGCACTGGAGCAGGTTTTCTTCAAGGATCTCTGGACTTTTCTCCGTTCATCTTTCCCTCAAACCTGACTAGTCTCCCAGTCCCTGCCGCTGAAAAACATCCCCACAGCATGATGCTGCTACCACCATGCTTCACTTTAGGGATGGTGCCAGGTTTCTTCCAGACGTGACATTTGGCATTCAGGCAAAAGAGTTCAATCTTGGTTTCGTCAGAACAGATAATCTTGTTTTCATGGTCAGAGTCCTTTAGGTGCTTTTTAGCAAACTCCAAGCTGGCTGTCATGAGCCTTTTACTGGAGTGGCTTCCGTCTGGCCACTCTACCATAAAGGCCTGATTGGTGGAGTGCTGCAGAGATGGTTGTCCTTGTGGAAGGTTTTCCTATCTCAACAGAGGAACTCTGTAGCTCTGTAAGTGTGACCATCAGGTTTCTTGGTCACCTCCCTGACCAAGGCCCTTCTCCCCTGATTGCTCAGTTTGGCCAACTCTAGGAAGTGTCTTGGTGGTTCCAAACTTCTTCCATTTAAAAATGACGGAGGTCACTGTGATTTTGGGGACCTTCAATGCTGCAGAAATGTTTTGGTACCCTTCCCCCGATCTGTGCCTTGACACAATCCTGTCTCGGAGCTCTACGGACAATTCCTTCGACCTCATGGCTTGGTTTTTGCTCTGACAACTGTGGGACCGTATATAGACAGGTGTGTGCCTTTCCAATCAATTGAATTTACCACAGGTGGACTCCAATCAAGTTGTAGTAACATCTCAGGGTGGATCAATGGAAACAGGATGCACCTGAGCCCAATTACGAGTCTCATAGCAAAGAGTTTGAATACTTACAGTTGAAGTCGGATGTTTACATACGCCTTAGCCAAATACATTTAAACTCAGTTTTTCACAATTCCTGACATTTAATCCTAGTAAAAATTCCCCGTCTTCGGTCAGTTAGGATCACCACTTTATTTTAAGAATGTGAAATGTCAGAATAATAGTAGAGAGAATGATTTATTTCAGCTTTTATTTCATTCACCACATGCCCAGTGGGTCAGAAGTTTACATACACTCAATTAGTATTTGGTAGTGTTGCCTTTAAATTGTTTAACTTGGGTCAAACATTTCGGGTAGCCTTCCACAAGCTTCCCACAATAAATCAAATCAAATTTTATTT
The DNA here is from genome assembly GCF_013265735.2 of Oncorhynchus mykiss. Classification (NCBI taxonomy): domain Eukaryota; kingdom Metazoa; phylum Chordata; class Actinopteri; order Salmoniformes; family Salmonidae; genus Oncorhynchus; species Oncorhynchus mykiss. Next base: position 61,388,201 of record NC_048573.1, read on the forward strand.
GTCACATACACATGGTTAGCAGATGTTAATGCGAGTGTAGCGAAATGCTTGTGCTTCTAGTTCCGACAATGCAGTAATAACAAGTAATCTAACTAACAATTCCAAAACTACTGTCTTGTACACAGTGTAAGGGGATAAAGAATATGTACATAAGGATATATGAATGAGTGATGGTACAGAGCAGCATAGGCAAGATACAGTAGATGGTATCGAGTACAGTATGTACAAATGAGATGAGTATGTAAACAAAGTGGCATAGTTTAAAGTGGCTAGTGATACATGTATTACATAAGGATACAGTCGATGATATAGAGTACAGTATATACGTATGCATATGAGATGAATAATGTAGGGTAAGTAACATTATATAAGGTAGCATTGTTTAAAGTGGCTAGTGATATATTTACATCATTTCCCATCAATTCCCATTATTAAAGTGGCTGGAGTTGAGTCAGTGTCAGTGTGTTGGCAGCAGCCACTCAGTGTTAGTGGTGGCTGTTTAACAGTCTGATGGCCTTGAGATAGAAGCTGTTTTTCAGTCTCTCGGTCCCAGCTTTGATGCACCTGTACTGACCTCGCCTTCTGGATGATAGCGGGGTGAACAGGCAGTGGCTCGGGTGGTTGATGTCCTTGATGATCTTTATGGCCTTCCTGTGACATCGGGTGGTGTAGGTGTCCTGGAGGGCAGGTAGTTTGCCCCCGGTGATGCGTTGTGCAGACCTCACCACCCTCTGGAGAGCCTTACGGTTGAGGGCGGTGCAGTTGCCATACCAGGCGGTGATACAGCCCGACAGGATGCTCTCGATTGTGCATCTGTAGAAGTTTGTGAGTGCTTTTGGTGACAAGCCAAATTTCTTCAGCCTCCTGAGGTTGAAGAGGCGCTGCTGCGCCTTCTTCACGATGCTGTCTGTGTGAGTGGACCAATTCAGTTTGTCTGTGATGTGTATGCCGAGGAACTTAAAACTTGCTACCCTCTCCACTACTGTTCCATCGATGTGGATAGGGGGGTGTTCCCTCTGCTGTTTCCTGAAGTCCACAATCATCTCCTTAGTTTTGTTGACGTTGAGTGTGAGGTTATTTTCCTGACACCACACTCCGATGGCCCTCACCTCCTCCCTGTAGGCCGTCTCGTCGTTGTTGGTAATCAAGCCTACCACTGTTGTGTCGTCCGCAAACTTGATGATTGAGTTGGAGGCGTGCGTGGCCACGCAGTCGTGGGTGAACAGGGAGTACAGGAGAGGGCTCAGAACGCACCCTTGTGGGGCCCCAGTGTTGAGGATCAGCGGGGAGGAGATGTTGTTGCCTACCCTCACCACCTGGGGGCGGCCCGTCAGGAAGTCCAGTACCCAGTTGCACAGGGCGGGGTCGAGACCCAGGGTCTCGAGCTTGATGACGAGCTTGGAGGGTACTATGGTGTTGAATGCCGAGCTGTAGTCGATGAACAGCATTCTCACATAGGTATTCCTCTTGTCCAGATGGGTTAGGGCAGTGTGCAGTGTGGTTGAGATTGCATCGTCTGTGGACCTATTTGGGCGGTAAGCAAATTGGAGTGGGTCTAGGGTGTCAGGTAGGGTGGAGGTGATATGGTCCTTGACTAGACTCTCAAAGCACTTCATGATGATGGATGTGAGTGCTACGGGGCGGTAGTCGTTTAGCTCAGTTACCTTAGCTTTCTTGGGAACAGGAACAATGGTGGCCCTCTTGAAGCATGTGGGAACAGCAGACTGGTATAGGGATTGATTGAATATGTCCGTAAACACACCGGCCAGCTGGTCTGCGCATGCTCTGAGGGCGCGGCTGGGGATGCCGTCTGGGCCTGCAGCCTTGCGAGGGTTAACACGTTTAAATGTCTTACTCACCTCGGCTGCAGTGAAGGAGAGACCGCATGTTTTCGTAGCAGGCCGTGTCAGTGGCACTGTATTGTCCTCAAAGCGGGCAAAAAAGTCATTTAGTCTGCCTGGGAGCAAGACATCCTGGTCCGTGACTGGGCTGGATTTCTTCCTGTAGTCCGTGATTGACTGTAGACCCTGCCACATGCCTCTTGTGTCTGAGCCGTTGAATTGAGATTCTACTTTGTCTCTGTACTGGCGCTTAGCTTGTTTGATAGCCTTGCGGAGGGAATAGCTGCACTGTTTGTATTCGGTCATGTTACCAGACACCTTGCCCTGATTAAAAGCAGTGGTTCGCGCTTTCAGTTTCACACGAATGCTGCCATCAATCCACGGTTTCTGGTTAGGGAATGATTTAATCGTTGCTATGGGAACGACATCTTCAACGCACGTTCTAATGAACTCGCACACCGAATCAGCGTATTCGTCAATGTTATCTGACGCAATACGAAACATCTCCCAGTCCACGTGATGGAAGCAGTCTTGGGGTGTGGAGTCAGCTTGGTCGGACCAGCGTTGGACAGACCTCAGCGTGGGAGCTTCTTGTTTTAGTTTCTGTCTGTAGGCAGGGATCAACAAAATGGAGTCGTGGTCAGCTTTTCCGAAAGGGGGGCGGGGCAGGGCCTTATATGCGTCGTGGCAGAGCTGGTGTAAATGAGTCAGGTTTGTAGGCCTCCTTGCTCGTAAACGCTTTTTCAGTTCTGCCCCAAAATGTTCTATGGGATTGAGGTCCGGGCTTTGTGATGGCCACTCCAATACCTTGACTGTTGTCCTTAAGACTTTTTGCCACAACTTTGAAAGTATGCTTGGGGTCATTGTCCATTTGGAAGACCCATTTGCGACCAAGCTTTAACTTCCTGACTGATGTCTTGAGATGTTGCTTCAATATATCCACATAATTTCCCCCCCCCCCATGATGCCATCTATTTTGTGAAGTGCACCAGTCCCTCCTGCAGCATAGCACCCCCATAACATGATGCTGCCGCCCCTGTGCTTCACAATTGGGATGGTGTTCTTCGGCTTGCAAGCCTCCCCCTTTTTCCACCAAACATAACAATGGTCATTATGGCCAAACAGTTCTATTTTTGTTTCATTAGACCAGAGTACAAAGTATGATCTTTGTCCCCATGTGCAGTTGCAAACCGTAATCTGGCTTTTTTATGGTGGTTTTGGAGCAGTGGCTTCTTCCTTGCTGAGTGGCCTTTCAGGTTATGTCGATATAGGACTTGTTTTATTGTGGATATAGATACTTTTGTACCTGTTTCCTCCAGCATCTTCACAAGGTCCTTTGCTGTTGTTCTGGGATTGATTTGCACTTTTCGCACCAAAGTACGTTCATCTCTAGGAGACAGAACGCATCTCCTTCCTGAGAGGTATGACGGCTGCGTGGTCCCATGGTGTTTATACTTGCGTACTATTGTTTGTACAGATAAACATGGTACCTTCAGGCATTTGGAAATTGCTCCCAAGGATGAACCAGACTTGTGGAGGTCTACAATTTATTTTCTGAGGTCTTGGCTGATTTCTTTCAATTTTCCCATGATGTCAAGCAAAGAGGCAATGAGCTTGAAGGTAGGCCTTGAAATACATCCACAGGTACACCTCCAATTGACTCAAATAATGTCAATTAACCTATCAGAAGCTTCTAAAGCCATGACATCATTTTCTGGAATTTTCCAATCTGTTTAAAAGGCACAGCCAACTTAGTGTATGTAAACTTCTGACCCACTGGAATTGTGATAAAGTGAATTATAAGTGAAATAATCTGTCTGTAAACAATTGTTGGAAAAATTACTTATGTCATGCACAAAGTAGATGTCCTAACCGACATGCAAAAATGATAGTTTGTTAACAAGAAATGTGTGGAGTGGTTGAAAAACGAGTTTTAATGACTCCTACCTAAGTGTATGTAACCTTCCGACTTCAACTGAATGTAAATAAGGTATCGGTTTCTTAATTGTAGTAAATTAGCAAACATTTCTTAAAACCTGTTTTTGCTTTCTCATTATGGAGTAGTGTGTAGACTGATGAGGATTAAATTATAATTGTTTTAATCAATTTTAGAATAAGGCTGTAACTTAACAAAATGTGGAAAAGGTCAATGGGTCTGAATACTTTCCAAATGCACTGTATGGGATGTTGTTCCCACTGTTACCATAAAAACATACCCACACCAAAAACCGTGGATAGATGGCAGCATTCGCACAAAACTGAAAGCACAAATTTATTTAACCTTTATTTAACCTGGCAAGTGAATTAAGAAAAAAAAACTTTTTTACAATGACTGCCGACGCCGGCCAAACCCGGACAATGCTGGGCCAATTGTGCGCTGCCCTATGGGACTCCCAATCATGGCCGGTTGTGATACAGCCTGGATTCAAATCAGGGTGTCTATAGTGACACCTCAAGCACTGGGACCGCTGCGCGACTCGGGAGCCCATTCTGCAGAATATTTAGTATACCAACATACTGTCCATGATGTTTATACATCCCATCCCATATATACATATACACACACACATACACACACACACACACACACACACACTAGACTAACATTGCTCGTCCTAATATTTATATATTTCTTAATTCCATTCATTTACTTTTAGATTTGTGCGTCTTGTTGTGTATTGTTAGATATTACTGCACTGTTGGAGCTAGGAACACAAGCTTTTCACTACACCCGCAATAACATCTGTTAAATATGTGCATGTGACCAATAAAATTTGATTTGAACGGGGCCTCCCTGTAGGCGCAGTGGTTAAGGGCGCTGTACTGCAGCGCCAGCTGTGGCACCAGAGACTCTGGGTTCGCGCCCAGGCTCTGTTGTAACCGGCCATGACCGGGAGGTCCGTGGGGCGACGCACAATTGGCCTAGCGTCGTCCGGGTTAGGGAGGGTTTGGCCGGTAGGGATATCCTTGTCTCATCGCGCACCAGCGACTCCTGTGGCGGGCCGGGCGCAGTGCACGCTAAGGTTGCCAGGTGCACGGTGTTTCCTCCGACACATTGGTGCGGCTGGCTTCCGGGTTGGATGCGCGCTGTGTTAAAAAGCAGTGCGGCTTGGTTGGGTTGTGTATCGTGGGACGCATGACTTTCACCCTTCGTCTCTCCCGAGCCCGTACGGGAGTTGTAGAGATGAGACAAGATAGTAGCTACTAACAATTGGATACCACGAAATTGGGGAGATAAAGGGATAAAATTAAAAAAAAAATATATATATATATATATATGTATATATATTTTTTTTTGTTGTTGATTTGAACGAAATCACAAACAGGTATTTTTGTTCCAAGCCCTCAAGAATTGTTGTCAGCTAAAGACGATCATCTATTTGCATCTGTCAATGTATTTGCTCTCCAGTATCCAGACGACCTGTCCTCAGCTCATATTTTTCCGTAACATGTTGAGGCCGGCAATTAAGGAAAATGAGAGGCTCAATTAAAGATGCTACAGAACTGCTGTATTTGAAGCACAACTCCCTTCTGCCCAGTTTCCCTGGGGTTTCCCAGTTTCCCTGAGGTTTCCCAGTTTCCCCGAGGTTGCTACGGCAATCGAGCTGTTTTTACCATCCCTGTAACTGTCGCTTCCACGGAGAGATTGTTTTCTAAACTAAAACTCATAAAGAACTACCAAAGAAGCATCAAGCTCTCGGTCTGATATGAGCATTTGAGCATTTGAGTAAGCTCCACTCATTGCACTGGCGCCGTTGCAGCCTTGACCACAGACGGTATTTGTTCACGGATATCCCCTCATACTTTCAATCAGTTTCTTTTTTAGTCACTGTCCTGAAGCCCAAGAAACAAACACTTTGCTTCCTAAAACATATATATATTAAAAAGATTTACAAATTACTTTTTAGAGGGTTACTGTCAAAATGATTTATTCTATGTTTTAAAATAGACATCGATGACAGGTGCATGGGCCCTCAGAGATTATGTGGCCCCAGAGCTCATGGGGCCCCCACCTTGTGGGGGTGTATGTTATTCCATGGGTAAGTATTGTGATAATATTGTATTGTGAGGTCCCTGGCAATTCCCAGTCTTAATATTACATGTAACACAGGCAACTGGCTAACACAGGCAACATCAGAAGGACAGTGACAGGCCAGTTCCATAATGTTGTATTGCTGCTATACCTGAGAGTGGAAGTTAGCGATAGTAGTGGTCTCTATATCCTTCTTCCCCAGGATCTCCATCTTGACCGGCGTGGAGGGGAAGTTGAAGGCAAAGTAGTCCAGGAAGTCAGGTAGGAAGGCAGCAGCCCTGTGCACCACAGTCAGGGCGTAGCGGGCTGCCCCTCTGGGGCTCTCAGCGAAGGCCAGCTCTAGGAACTCCTGGGCGAAGTGCTCCATCTCTCCCGGCCGTAGAGAGGACAGCTCATCAGCGTAGGCGTGCAGGACCGACGCCCCGCCGTTGGCCTGGCGCTCCTCATGGATGAAGCGTCCGTAGACGGAGCCTGTCTGCAGAGACGAGCTGCGGATGAAGTGGTCTTGGGGGGACAGGAAGGGGAGGTGGTTGTTGTTGGCGCCTGTACCAGGCTGGCAGAGTTTCCCCTCCTTCACGGGGCCAAGGCGGGCAGAAGGACTGTGGTCAGTCAGACCGCCATACACGGTCTGGACCTCCTTGTTGTACGTGCGGATCGTCTTACCACGCTCATCCTCACGGTGCATCCGCTTCTTTTTCTTCTTCCTCAACAGGTACTCCTCCAGCGACTGAGTCTTGCTGTTCTCATCATGATGGGACTCTGGAGACAGGAAGACAATAGCTCATTACCATGCACATAATTTGTCAATACCCATATTGCAATTGGTTCACTTCTTTATTTTACCAGGCAAGTTGACTGAACACATTCTCAGTTACAGCAACGACCTGGAGAGCCGATTGGAAGCTGGGGATGATTAGGTGCCAGGTGGCCATGATGGTAACAGGGTTGACAACTAGGAGTATTGCAAAACTAACAATTGTTGGCTACATAGTTTCTTCTCTGCAACAAAAGTAGGCCTAACTACAGTGGGTGTGCCATAGAGTCTGAGAAGGCAGGCAATTGAAAAATAAATACATTTGTATAAAAATATATATATAAATGTACACATATATATATAAATACAAATAAAGTTCATGGAACTTGCATGTGCATCATCTGGCTGATTATTTTGCGTATGTAAACAAACATAGGTTTGTCTGACTTAATTGTAACTTTGCATAAGATTCAAGCATTAAGAGTGGTAAAATACTAATATAATGGAATAGAATGAAGAATAACCTACCTTTCTTTTTCTTATATAGGACTACTCCATGTTTTACGTTAGCCTCTGTGTTTTCCTTCTTAGGTTTGAGTTTGAGCTCTTTCTCCCTGTGCTTTTCCTTGCTCTCCTGTATTTTGTCCTTGGGTTCGGCTACTTTGAGGGATGTGAAATTGAACAGTCCAGGCGGCAGAACCGGGGGAAGTGCTTTCTTCCTGTCCAACTTGACTGCTGCGCGTACCACCTTCCGCGCAGGCAGAGTAGGCTGCAGGTGCGAGTCCTTCTTTGCACCGTTGGTGTTGTGGTGCTGATGCTGCTGCTGCTGGTGTCGTTGTAGGGTAGGTTTTTCGTGGTTGTGGTTGGCCATTCTGCTGCTGTTGAACATGTTGTGGGTCATGGTGGTGCCGATGATGATGGAGCTTTACTTTCTTTGTCTCCTCGGATGAACGCTGCCGTTTATCCGCGGACGGTGGCAGTTCCCTCTTCTTCTTTTCTTTGGCAAATTTCTCAAGACCGTCCCTTACCTTATTTTCTACTTTAATACGGACCAAGTCGACCTGCGCAGCCAAGCACGTACATTTAAAGGGCTAGAAATTCATACTGCGCAACTCGATGGGAGTTTGTAGTTCTTTTAAGCGCTCAGTGATATTGTATTTGTAGTTTTTCATCCGTTCGGGTCTATGGGCAGCTCATGCGCACTCTCAGTATTGTAGTTAGTTGCATGGCTGTCTGGGAGTTGAAGTTCGTGTTTTAGAGAAACTCACTTTTACAGCTGACGTAATGGCAATCTGAGCGACTCTTGGAGAGATAGAGGACGATGCGGGTCCTTCTTTGCACCTTTGGTGTTATAATACAATAATAATAATAACAACAACAATATGGCATTTAGCAAGCTCTTTCATCCAATTATTTTATTACAGTCATAGGTGCATACATTTTACATATGGATGGTACCAGGAATCGAACTCACAACACCATACAGGACCTAATTGCAATCTCCTCTGCCATAGTTCTAAACATTTCAGGTTGAATATTGAACGGAAACAAAATCATGTAAAACATGTATTCTATAACGCACGAGAGGGTGTGGTAAGCGCACAGGCATTGAACAGAAGTGGGACAACATTCAACAGGCCACACTCAGCCTGATCAACTCTATGCGAAGGAGATGTGTTGTGCTGCATGAGGCACATGGTGGTCACAGCAGATACGGACTGGTTTTATGATCCACGCCACTTTAAAAAACAAGTTATCTGTGACCAACAGATGCATATCTGTGTTCCTAGTCATGTGACATTAATAGATTAGGGCCTAATGAATTTATTTAAATTGACTGATTTCCATATATGAACTGTAACGGATCTTATTTTGAACTCAGTAAAATCTTTGAAATTGTTGCGTTTATATATTTTTTCTGTATACATATGGGAAACACTTACAAGGTGAAACGATACAAAGTGATTTTCACTAACCCTAACCTTTTTCCTAACATTAACGTAAATCTCCTAACCTGCTATGTTAATTCTCGGAACCTGTTACGAAAAAGTAACTTAGTTCGGAATCGAAGTGGGGTGAAAAGAGTGTTTCTCACGTACATTTAGGTAGTAGTTAAGCCATACAAAACCTAGGGGTTAGGGGTTAAACCATTCAAAACATTCCAGATTTTGGGCGGAGTAAACCCTCTTGCGTTGCCTCTTCCTCTCCGATAAAACCCACTTTACACCAATGACTGTAGGCTTCACACAATGGAATACGTTTATTCAGTAAAACTTTATTTATCAGTGCATGAACAGAATGCCATGACCAGATTATTTTCTCTCACCACTTTATATCATTTTCTTCTCAATTACTTAAAAAAAATAATGGAGCGATTTACAGTTGTTTTTCCTGAATGAAGGCATGTATTTATACAGGTGCTGTACAATGTATAAACATTTACAACTACCACAGAATGTAAAGACCAAAAGGCTGTTTTCTGTTGAAGCAATGCAAGGCCACATTATTATATACAGACACATGACATGAATGATGGGGGGTACAAGGGAAACTAAACGTAACGGTGAAGAGTAAATCATCATCCTTAAACTTGTCTAAGACTTTAACACAAGATTTAAAAGGTTGATTGAAAGAGAAGACTTGAAGCTGGACACACCCAAATGTAAGGTTTTGGCAGATCATTTCCAAAGCTGCCACATAACGATGCCCTCAAACAGACTAGGTTATCATTGTGTAAACTTCTGCCATTTTGTAAAATCATGACACAGATTAGGGGCGGCAGGTAGCCTAGCGGTTAGGACAGTTGGGCCAGAAACCAAAACAGTTGCTGGTTCGAATCCTGAGCCGACTGGGTCAAAAATAGTCCGAAGAGCCCTTGAGCAAGGCACGTAACCCTAATTGCTCCTGTAAATCGCTCTGGATTAAAATGTCTAACATTTAAATGTAGATTTCAGGGATTGTCGCATGGAGTTCCTTTATTTTCGTTCCTCCAGAAGAGGGCACTATAGTCTAAAGCACGGTTTCACAAACTTTTTCACTCAGCGCCCCCTTCCAGCATTGGGGAACATCCCGTGCCCCCCTTGCGCATTCACGTGCCACATCTATTTTTATGGGCACAAGCACTGTTCACACCCCTCTTGTTGGTGGAGAGAATTGCTCAGGCTTAAAGCTTATTTCCTGCAATTCTACAAACAAATGTTTAGGGTGCAAAGAACATTTTGCAGTTTTAAAGTTAATTTTCTTGCGATTCTATATATTTTGCCATGTGTAATGTTATTTGAGTGACACAAATATTACAACAATATCTATGGGCTAAAAAACGTAATAAAAAAACGGTAGCTGACATGGATTAGTTGATCTGGACATCTCTGACAAGTTATACTCTGTATGCAATGACTAACATGACAAGAGAAACTGTCAATTTCAAAATTGCACCTCGTGCATTCTACTATTACAACTTTCAAGATTAAGTTTAAAGCCGGACTGAGTTTTACATTTTTTCAAATTTATTGAACCTTTACTTAACTAGGCAAGTCAGTTAAGAACAAAATCTTATTTACAATGATGGCCTACCCCGGTCAAACCCTAAATCGGACAATGCTGGGCCAATTGGGAGTCCCATAGGGTGGCGCACAATCATAACCGGTTGTGATACAGCCTGGAATTGAACCAGGGTCTGTAGTGATGCCTCTAGCACTGAGATGCAGTGCCTTAGACTGCTGCGCCACTCGGGAGCCCTCCCCTAGGGAGTTCCGCGCATCACTGTTCGGGAAACACTGGTCTAAAGCATAGTTTTCCAAACTCTGCCCTGGGTGCAGATTTCAGATAATCAAAGCTTGATGATGAGTTGGCTATTTCAATCAGCTGTGTAGTGGGAGGGCAAACAACTAAATGTGCACCCAGGGCTGAGTTTGGGAAACCTTGGTCTGATGTGTGCCAGAATATATCAGGATATGTTTGGTATTACTGTAGTTTTTAGATGTATTTAATATTAACATCTTGGACTGCTGTAAAATTAAAAGCACATTTTGATGTGCATGTTGGAATAAGAACAATTGTGGTGTCATAAAAATGCAAAGGTCTCACTTTTTAACCTCAATCTGCCAATACAGCTAATTTACCCCCACATTTAGATTAGAAAACACCTGGCTAAATAATACACATATTAGATAACGTACAGTCAAAGCTACAACACTGTCTAAAATACACACCTGTCAGCTTGTAGTATACACATTTTACCAGAGGATCTAAAATGGCTGCTTACAATAAACAACATTACCGATTAAGGATGTGAAAGGGCTGTGAATGGATAGAAATACAATGTATACGGATCATAGACTAATATGGGATAGAATTATCATACGTGATTGACATGGCTCATCCAACATGGGGGCACAGTTATTGTTACAGTGACGTGAATTGTAATGTACACTAAAACACAGTAGTGATGAGCAAAAATTTAAGTACAGATGTAAGATCTTAACTTGAGCCAGTTTGCTACAGTAGGAAAATAATCCTGCAGGAACATGAAATGTGAATTATTATGTGGATTACGATTCATGTTCACTTTTGTAGGGGTTGATACATTTTTCGTAAGGGAAAATCAAAGAAAATTATTTGAAAGTGTCAGAAGTCTTTTAAACCTCAAATACACTACAAGTTTGAGGATAGGAATGTTCTCCTGCAATAAAGCAAATGAACATTTTCAGTGGTGATGTCTCTACACACTAGAACGGCTCATAATAATGTCCGGAACGGAGTAAATGGAATGACATCAAACACCTGGAAACCGTTTGATGTATTTGATACCATTCCACTGATACCGCTCCAGTCATTACCATGAGCCCGTTCTCCCCAATTAAGGTGCCACCAACCTCCTGTGGTCAGTACATCAAAATATGGAATGGCTCAGTATGGACACATATATACTTATTCTTTGTCATTTAATCTCAATAAATTACAATATGCTTCATAATAAACACACGTGTTTAGTAGTAAACAATATACCTAACCACAAGTGTCTGGTCTTCACATAGATATGCATATAAAGCTTTTCCGTAATGATCTAAAATCCACTGCAAAGCTGATGACAACAGTGATTCCGAGTCTGCACAGAGCATGTAGCCTACACACCAGTTAACATGTCTGGACTGGATTTCTAGATATGGACAGAAAATGATTGAAAACCCAAACCCCCCTGATCTCCCAGTGACTTGAGGAGAAATCACCCTTACCTCTTTATACATCCATCAGGTACATAGCAGTGGAGCAATCCCACCAGCCACCAGGAACAGAACATGCTGAGTGATTGCCTGGATAAGAGTCTGTCTTTAAAACCTTCATACAGTAGTGACAAACAACAACATCCTTCATCAAAGCCAGCATCAGAGAGGAAGCATCTCCTTTCATTCAACCACAAAAGAGTTTCACATCACAGAAAGGACGATACATCACATGACATGGACCAACTTCCTCCCAGCAGGTTGGAGTCTGATTGGCACAAAACAGATTGGACTTCACATCCTCCAGATCAACATCTGCAGAGCCACAAACTGACTGAACTCTGGACATTAAAACAGCCTGTAGGAAGGTTGGCTGAAGCAAACTGTGAAAAGAAGCACTGATATGCAATAAGAGGCAATGTGATGATATGGAGTAACACAGTGACGCAAAATAGCCTAAATCCTCTCAATCCTCATTGGTCCATTCTAAATGTCATCATGCTGCAAATGAGCAGAACTGTAGAAGCTGTGTATGTATCTGTATTGGACAGGTTAGTCAGTCTAAGATCCATCAGTTTCCCTCCACATGAGAGTGGATTTTGGCTGAACTAGGGACCTTCCAAGGCCCTGGGGTGATGGTGGCCTGCTTCTTGCTGCTGGGGTTCCTGTTGCATGTGGAGTCCTGGCTAGCAGCACTACTGGTGCTATCCCTGGTGTCCCTCTGATTCTCTTCCTCCGCTGCCTCTCTGTGTTTGCCCTCTCTCTGACTCCTCTCTCTCCGATTCAGGCCCTCTGAGTCCGGCCCTGTCTTCTCCTTCTGTGTCTGGGATCTATGAGGCTCTGCCTCTCGCTCCACCCATGTGTCCTTCCTGTGGCGCTCGCTGGTTCTCGTCTCCCTCTCTTGTCTGTGAGAGGGGTCCTCCTCCTTGTGTCTCCTTTCTCTCCCCTGAGTGCCCTTACCAGGGGCAGGGTTGGAGATGGGATGCTGTCCCCTAGAGTGCCACTGACCCTCCTGGCCCTTCGAGGGCTGCCTGGAGACTGCTGCCTCCGGATCCCTCTTTGAGGTCATCTTCCTGGGGCTGGAAGAGCGGCACTCTTGACCCTTCCGGCCCTCTCTCTGGCCATGGGCCTTCCTCTCGCTGCTCAGGTCTCCCTCCACTGAGCCATTCTTGTGTTCAGCACTCCCTGCCTTGTTGTCTCGGTCTACTCTGTCGGTCTTCCTGGGGCTCTGGGAGCGTTCCTTGGTTTCAGCCTGGACTTCGGTGGATCTCTTGGGGTTAGCATGCTTGTCACTGTGGGAGGTGATGGAATCACTTTTCTTGGGGAGGGTGTTGTTGTTGGGGCTGTTGGCTCTCCTCTGGCTATGGTGGTGAGGCTGCTGCCCTCTGGCCTTGTTGGGCCCCAGCAGCCTGGAGGGGGAGGGTGCAGCTGCAGCAGACGTATCCCAGTCAGAGGGCTCCTCGGGGGCAGAGTTGTTGGCGGAGGAGGGGCGGGACAGCTCGGAGGTGGACAGGGAGATTGAGGATGGAGAGGTGGGGGATGACTGCTGGTTGGATGTAGAGAGTCTAGGAAAGCTTGAGGGTGAATTGTTCACTTTCTCCTTCATACCTGGAATAAAGGCATTGAGAGTCATAGTGAGTGAGACATTGGTTCCACCTCCAATTAGCTGAGAAAGAAATAACAATAAAGATTGTGATACTGAAGCAGATTGGCGACTGTAGTTATATTAAAGGGATATCTTGTATATTCAATATGTGAAGGTGGCGAAGCATCTTGAAATCTAAAATAAGTGCACATTCAATAATCCACCAACAAAATTAATCTTTCCATTATAACCTTTCAAATAGGAGCTTTAAGTCACACAGACAATATGAATCTGAGCTATGTATCAGTGCCATCAAAGGGAGGTAGGTGTAAGCTTTTCTACACCACCGCACAGCTGACGTTTGAATTTCCCTCAAGAGCTGATAAGAGTAGAGCGCTGGCGTGATTGAAAGAGCAAAGATGTGTAGCGGAGAACCAGAAAGTGAGATGGACTTAGTGGAGTTGAAATGGGGTTTCGATTTCTATGAGAAACAAGTCATAGAAATCCATTCTTCTTAAAATCAGGACAGGAGAAAGTTGATGCCGGTGAACGCACATACATCATTTGAACATCTCACTGATCAATATCTAGTTAACGACTTTCTCCTGGTCTCGATCATTGTGATGTTGTGTGTGTTCAGCGGCAGTGGAGTGTTTGTGTTCTGTAATAACAACTCAGGGGCTCTAGAGCCACATCGTGATCCAGCGTGGGTCTCAGGCCCCAATTCAATCAATTGCAGATAAAGGAAAACTACAGTTTCACTCAGAATGTATTTCAAAGAAAGGTTTGGTTTTGTACTTGAGAAGAACAACTTGTGGGGTCTTTTTGTGGTTAACACTATTAGTACAACATAAACACTTAACCTGTAGTGCAATTTCCTTTATCTGTCATTGATTGAATTGGGGCCTTCGTTAGTAAACATGTTCAACTGGAGTCACTGTCCCCGTTCAGACCGCCTACTGGTTACAATCAGTGTAGCTCTCATTGGGCGAGACCTTGTCTGAGCGTAGGACTGTTATGGGAGGAGATGTCCAGTTATGACTAACGGGAGCAAGGAGGAGATATAAACAGAAGCTGATTCTAAAAGGAGGTGTAGCACTTTGAAACAGAGAGAACAGAGGCAAAGAGGAAGAGCGAAGAGTACGAGGTGGTTTACCAAGGTTATTAAGGACAGACCAAGAAAAGCAGTGAGGCTGCTAGTGACTCTCTGGTTTCATGTAGAAGCACAGGGTGGAGGAAGAAGAGTTCACACCTACAGGGAGGAAGAAGAGAGAGAGAACAGTGCCAGGACAGCTAGACAGAGAGAGGTAGAGCCAGATAGATAGAGAGGTATAAAGCTAGAGAGACAAACCATGGTAAAGCGAGAGGATTGCAAAAGCTTTCACATGCACAAAAGGGAGGTATGGTCATTTCTATGTACTGTATAGACTGGGTTATATATTGTGTGTGTTGAAAGTTTAACAACAGTGTTTGAGTAGAATGTGTTGAGTCCATAGAAGTAGAACAACTAGAATGGACACATTCTAATTCTATGGTTCAGTCCATGGTCAGTCTTCTATCCATATGTGTATTGCAAGCAGTAGAGACAGTGTCTGAGTAGGTTACATGTTGATGAGTCCACATTCTAATTCTGTGGTTGAGAACATGGTCACTCTTTTATGTGTGTTTGAGTAGAGTATGTGGTTGAGACTGTGGTTTCTCACTGGGGTCGGGGACCCGGCCCAGGCCAGGTCTGAGGAGCAGCAGGACCTTGGTGCCCCCAGCCTGGATCAGCTCGATGGCCCGGGTGTGTGTGATGCCCTGGGTGGGCTCACCGTTGATCGCCACAATCTGATCTCCTACCTGTGGTAACACACATGATGTTTCAGTACTAATAGCCACAGTATTTACTCAGTAAAGCTAATGCTAATACTACAACCACTTGAATCCTTGAAATCTCCCAATGTCATTAAACACAGCAAAATCGTCTTTCTCCCCTAGACACCATTCAACAGACATGTACTGTATGTGTGCCCATTCTCATAGAGAGAACACATGTAGCCACCATCTATGAGAGCAGGTATTAATGCCCTGGATTGGTGACGGACTGGCCCAGTTAGACTCACGTGTATCCTACCGTCCTTCAGTGCAGGGCCCTCCTCCGCCAGTCTCAATATGAACAGGCCCATGTTGTACTCCTTCCCTCCCCGCAGACTGAAGCCAAACCCCCGCTGGCCTCGCTTCAGCTCCACATGGAAACCACCCTGATACAGAGAAAATATACATCTCTATACATCAGTTATTCAGCTAACATGTAGCTGTAATGTCATATTGTAATAGATGTTTAATGCTTTATAATATTCAGTTACCCAATATTGATTCACATGGCTAGGAATACACAACAATAAACACACAGTGTTTGACCTTTTCTCTCCATAGCCTCACCTGCTTGGGGTCTGAGGTGATGAGTTGTCCCATCTCGGTGGGTGGAAGGGACTTATACTCCAGGGCGTCTCCATTCCTAAACAGTCACATACAAAACATCAAAGTGTCAGTGTACTGTGAAAGCTTTTTTTTCCCAGAAAGGTTTCCACCTTCACAGGGTTTGTAGCGTTTGGTGTCTCTTTCCTTCAGTATGCTTATACAGTGTGAGGTAAATTGTATATGCTATAATTCTTCTGAAGAGACAAGCTGCTTGTTCTGTAAACTAAAGTAACCGCTCCTTGTAGCAGACTTCAATCTCATTACAATCTTTCGTCAGAGTTGATAATAATAATATATGCTAGAGAGAACCAGTGATATAATAATAATATATGCTAGAGAGAACCAGTGATATAATAATAATAATAATAATAATAATAATAATAATATATGCTAGAGAGAACCAGTGATATAATAATAATATATGCTAGAGAGAACCAGTGATATAATAATAATATATGCTAGAGAGAACCAGTGATATAATAATAATAATAATAATAATAATAATAATAATAATAATAATAATAATAATAATATATGCTAGAGAGAACCAGTGATATAATAATAATAATAAATGCTAGAGAGAACTAGAGATATAATAATTATTATTATAAATGCTAGACAGAACTAGTGATATAATAATAAATGGTAGAGAGAACCAGTGATATAATAATAAATGGTAGAGAGAACCAGTGATATAATAATACTAACATATGCTAGAGAGAACCAGTGACATAATAATAATTATTATAAATGCTAAAGAGAACCAGTGATATAATAATAATTATTATAAATGCTAAAGAGAACCAGTGATATAATAATAATAATAATAATAATAATATATGCTAGAGAGAACCAGTGATATAATAATAATAATAAATGCTAGGGAGAACCAGTGATTTAATAATACTAATAAATGCTAAAGAGAACCAGTGATATAATAATAATAATAATAATAATATATGCTAGAGAGAACCAGTGATATAATAATAATAATAATATATGCTAGAGAGAACCAGTGATATAATAATAATAATAAATGCTAGGGAGAACCAGTGATTTAATAATACTAATAAATGCTAGAGAGAACCAGTGATATAATAATAATAATATATGCTAGAGAGAACCAGTGATATAATAATAATAATAAATGCTAGAGAGAACCAGTGATTTAATAATACTAATAAATGCTAGAGAGAACCAGTGATATAATAATAATAATATATGCTAGAGAGAACCAGTGATATAATAATAATAATATATGCTAGAGAACATATCAAGACTGTTTCAAGGACAGCTTTTTTCCATCTACGTAACATTGCAAAAATCAGAAACTTTCTGTCCAAAAATGATGCAGAAAAATGTATCCATGCTTTTGTCACTTCTAGGTTAGACTACTGCAATGCTCTACTTTCCGGCTACCCTGATAAAGCACTAAATAAACTTCAGTTAGTGCTAAATACGGCTGCTAGAATCCTGACTAGAACCCAAAAATTTGATCATATTACTCCAGTGCTAGCCTCCCTACACTGGCTTCCTGTCAAAGCAAGGGCTGATTTCAAGGTTTACTGCTAACCTACAAAGCATTACATGGACTTGCTCCTACCTATATCTCTGATTTGGTCCTGCCGTACATACCTACACGTACGCTACGGTCACAAGACGCAGGCCTCCTAATTGTCCCTAGAATTTCTAAGCAAACAGCTGGAGGCAGGGCTTTCTCCTATAGAGCTCCATTTTTATGGAATGGTCTGCCTACCCATGTGAGAGACGCAAACTCGGTCTCAACCTTTAAATCTTTACTGAAGACTCATCTCTTCAGTGGGTCATATGATTGAGTGTAGTCTGGCCCAGGAGTGTGAAGGTGAACGGAAAGGCTCTGGAGCAACGAACCGCCCTTGCTGTCTCTGCCTGGCCGGTTCCCCTCTTTCCACTGTGATTCTCTGCCTCTAACCCTATTACAGGGGCTGAGTCACTGGCTTACTAGGGCTCTTTCATACCATCCCTAGGAGGAGTGCGTCACTTGAGTGGGTTGAGTCAGTGATGTGATCTTCCTGTCTGGGTTGGCGCCCCCCCTTGGGTTGAGCCGTGGCGGAGATCTTTGTGGGCTATACTCAGCCTTGTCTCAGGATGGTAAGTTGGTGGTTGAAGATATCCCTCTAGTGGTGTGGGGGCTGTGCTCTGGCAAAGTGGGTGGGGTTATATCCTTCCTGTTTGGCCCTGTCCGGGGGTGTCATCGGATGGGGCCACAGTGTCTCCTGACCCCTCCTGTCTCAGCCTCCAGTATTTATGCTGCAGTAGTTTATGTGTCGGGGGGCTAGGGTCAGTTTGTTATATCTGGAGTACTTCTCCTGTCCTATCCGGTGTCCTGTGTCAATTTAAGTATGCTCTCGCTAACTCTCTCTCTCTTTCTTTCTTTCTCTCTCTCTTTCTCTCTCTGAGGACCTGAGCCCTAGGGCCATGCCTCAGGACTACCTGACATGATGACTCCTTGCTGTCCCCAGTCCACCTGGCTGTGCTGCTGCTCTAGTTTCAACTGTTCTGCCTGTGATTATTATTATTTGACCATGCTGGTCATTTATGAACATTTGAACATCTTGGCCATGTTCTGTTATAATCTCCACCCGGCACAGCCAGAAGAGGACTGGCCACCCCACATAGTCTGGTTCCTCTCTAGGTTTCTTCCTAGGTTTTGGCCTTTCTAGGGAGTTTTTCCTAGCCACCGTGCTTCTACACCTGCATTGCTTGCTGTTTGGGGTTTTAGGCTGGGTTTCTGTACAGCACTTTGAGACATCAGCTGATGTACGAAGGGCTATATAAATACATTTGATTTGATTTGATATACTACTAATAATATTAATATATGCTAGAGAGAACCAGTGATATTCAAGTAATAATAATATATGCTAGAGAGAACCAGTGATATAATAATAACAATAATAATAATAATAATAAATGCTAGAGAGAACCAGTGATATAATAATATTGAAATATGCTAGAGAGAACCAGTGATATTAAAGTAATAATAATACATGCTAGAGAGAACAAGTGATATAATAATAACAATAATAATAAATGCTAGAGAGATCCAGTGATATAATAATAATAATAATAATAATAATATTATGCTAGAGAGAACCAGTGATATTATAATAATAATAATAAATGCTAGAGAGAACCAGCGATATAATAATAAATGCTAGAGAGAACCAGTTATATAATAATAATAATAATAAATGCTAGAGAGAACCAGTGATATAATAATAATAATAATAAATGCTAGAGAGAACCAGTTATATAATAATAATAATAATAAATGCTAGAGAGAACCAGTTATATAATAATAATAATAATAAATGCTAGAGAGAACCAGCGATATAATAATAATAATAAATGCTAGAGAGAACCAGTTATATAATAATAATAATAATAAATGCTAGAGAGAACCAGCGATATAATAATAATAATATATGCTAGGGAGAACCAGTGATATAATAATAATAATAATAAATGCTAGAGAGAACCAGCGATATAATAATAATAATAAATGCTAGAGAGAACCAGTTATATAATAATAATAATAATAAATGCTAGAGAGAACCAGTGATATAATAATAATAATAATAAATGCTAGAGAGAACCAGTTATATAATAATAATAATAATAAATGCTAGAGAGAACCAGTTATATAATAATAATAATAATAAATGCTAGAGAGAACCAGTGATATAATAATAATAATAATAAATGCTAGAGAGAACCAGTGATATAATAATAATAATAATAAATGCTAGAGAGAACCAGCGATATAATAATAATAATAAATGCTAGAGAGAACCAGTGATATAATAATAATAATAATATAATATGCTAGAGAGAACCAGTGATATCTAAAGAGTATTCTTAGCAGAAGAGTTTACATACTTAAGACTGCTAAGCAGACAGCCTTACTCTCTCTCTCCCTTTATTTACAGAGACCTACCTCACCCTGGCATGTGTTAGAGATGCATGAGAAGGAGGAAGGTATTTACTTGAGAAGAGAGAAAAGTGGGAAAGGGGAAATGAGGAAAGATCCAGGGTGAAACCACACGGTGAGCAGAGCAGAGCGAGAGGGTTAGGAAATGAGAGGGGAATTATAGGTGCTGTAGTAATGGATTAAAAGTCCAACACAGGTAATCTGGTTTAAACAGGAAGATCTAATACTGAGTGCAGCCACACCATCCACTGTTAATCCTTCTCTTCCATCCCCTTCTCTTCAGGATGGGCCATGTAGCGCTGTGTGTGTGTGTGTGTGTGTGTGTGTGTGTGTGTGTGTGTGTGTCCGCTCCTGTACCTGTCAGTGTGGCTGGCAGGCTGCTGGCCCATAGCTCTGTGCTGTGCTGCAGGGCTCTGCTTGGCTGAACTGGTTTCAGATGCAGGGCCACTATTCTCTAAAAGAACACAGAAGACTTTCAGTATGGAATGTCATGCAAACTAACATTTCATCCTCTCCAACCTTTCCTTTTTCACTTTATCTAGCAATATCAAAATAACAAAAACTGAAAATGCAAGACTAACAAATGTAGTAGTTCCCCATTACACAGTAAACATTAAAACAATACTACAGAATCCCATATCAAGTAGGCCTCCATTTCCCAGAGTGCAGTGTGTCTGTGGAAGGTCTCACCATCCTCTGGCACCACAGTGAGGGTGACAGTGTTGCCGGCCTCCTTGATGAGTTGGACGATGTCGTTGTGGGACAGTTCCATGATGGACTGGGAGTTGACCGCTGAGATATGGTCGCCCACCTTCAGCTGACCGCTACGGTCTGTGGGGCTGCCCTCGATGATGCGACCAATCTTGTGAGGGATAACTGAAGCATCAGAGAGTGAACGAGACGACAGGACCATTTAGCTCCGCTCTGTCAGGTACTACTGCAGATGGTACTTGTAAAGCAGTTATGGTTTTTCATTGTACCAAACTGGTTATTCATTGTATCAAAGCAGTATTGGCCCAGTGTTGTCAAGGTTAGGGGAGGTTTGGTCAGGGTAGGCCGTCATTGTAAAATAAGAATTTGTTCTTAACCGACTTGCCTAAAGGTATAAATAATAATTATTAAAAAAACAAGTATTCAATAAGCTAAATAAAGCTATAATTCTCATTTTTGACAATTTCAACCAAACACAATTTGAAAGAGTCTTAATATTGTCCTTTGTCATCTCCCTCATAGGAAGTACTTCATGTTCTTTATGTATAGTGAACCTCACTACTCCATGCCTCCTGTCTGTACCATTAGTTCAGTGTACACACAAACTCAAGTACTGATAGACAGAAAGACAGGGAGAGACAAAAGGAGTGACAGAAAGAGAGAGATATGGCATGCTGCGTGGGTCAATACCGTGCTCTGTGTGTTACCCAATCAGTAATGAGCAGAGATTAAACAGCTTGGAAAGACCAATTATGCAAAAACAAAGCTATTTTCTCTACTTGAATCTACTTGAAATAAGAGGCATTGAAAATAGTCTACATTGTGATTGAGTGGAATACAAGCATGGAGGTTATGTTTTGTATTGGAGGGAACTGTCTCTAAATTGCCAAACAGCATCCTCCATACAGAGTTGGAGTAGAGTTGGAATATATCTCACCTCCGGGAGGAGGCTTGTTCTTGGAGGTAAGGATGACGAAGCCGAAGCCTTCGTTGTCTTTGCGTTGCAGGGTGACGTCGTAGCATTCTGCTTGGTGGGGGGAGCTGGCTGTAGGGACCTGGATGCGGGGCAGCTTGGGGGAGCCATTGACCAGGGCTGGAGCCACCTGCTGCTGACCACTACCACCATCCTCCTCTCCACTGCCCTCTGATCACACAGGCACAGAGAAAAATAGTTTTATATAGGTTCAGTTGGGATAACTTACTGTCTAAATTATATTCATGTAATTGTCAGGTTGTTTATGGTCTCTCTCTCACAGCCATTCTTATGAAAGCTCAAAGGTATGAGTTAACATCACTTTATTGGTCAATTGCATACACGTTCCAACCTCAATTTTACTTCCCCCTGAAAGACACACATACATCAGTGGAGGCTGGTGAGAGAAGCTATAGGAGGAAGGGCTCATTATAATTGCTGGAATGTAATTAATGGAACGGTATCAAACACATCAAACATATGGAAACCACGTTTGACTCCGTTCCATCCATTTCATTCCAACCATTATAATGAGTCCATCCTCCTATAGCTCCACCCACCAGCCTCCATTGACATACATATACAGGTTTTGGAGAGCTGCGGGGGGTTGCCTCACTGAGCACCTGGGGAGCTGTTGTTGTGGGGGGTTAAGTGCCTTGCTCAAGGGCACAACGACAGGCAATGGCATGTAGGATTTTATACTAGCAAGCCTCCAGTTACCAGCTCACTTCTCGCCAGATATTTTCCCGACGGATTGCTGACTCGCCTCTCTAACCGGTAAGCTTTCTGCCGCCCCTTAAAGTTGTTTATAATGCTCAGTTTAGGCCACCAATGATTCATTTTAGGCTGTATCAATGTCATGCTAGTGTTCATTTTAAAATGAACCCCACAATTACGGTATAGAAAGACTCACTGATGTGTGTTTGGCATATCTGTGCACAGAATAGGAAATAAATATTTGGAAAGAAATGTTTGCTAAGTCAATTCTGCCTCAGTCAATCTTTCATGTGTAGCCTATGTGTTGGTTTTCTTGAATCTTTGTCTTGTCAACTCATGCTTTGATTTCAACCACAAAGAGTATATGATTGATGCTTAATTTCCTCCAGTACGATCATTTCTGTCATTCAAAGCAATTTCAAAAGTTCTCTCTCTTGTCATAGAAGCTTATTTTTTTGTGTAAACAAAGCTGCTGTATACTGCGTGGGCTTCAGTCTGTCAGAACAGAACAGCACTCATCTTGTTTTCTGTGTGCCATGGAAATCTTCTCCTCCAACTGGATCTGATTCCACTGCACTTCACACAATTATCAGCACTTTTAGAAGAGATGCATAAACACTCAAACACAAATGTCTCTTTATTTCTCAATCTTTCTCTCCTCTCAAAGCCAACTGTCTACTCACACTCACAGTCACACCCAGCCACTCACATACCTGCATGTGCCAATTTCCTGCGGACTGTTAGCATGACCTGTCCATTGCGGGCAGCGTTGGTCATCAGCTCCAGCACATGCTTGTGAGACTTGCCCTTGACTGGCACCCCGTCGATACACATGAGTTCATCACCTGCCCGAAGACGTCCGTCCTTCTCTGCTGCTCCTAGGGGCACGATGGCACCAATGTACACCTGGCGCAGGGAGAGAGGCAGGTATGATGACATTTATTTAAGACACTCAAACACAGGGGGATAACTTTAACCTGATTTAGAGCCTGTTTCCCAGACCCAGAAAAAACATGGCCAATGGAGGTAACCCATTTAAAGCACTATTAACTACTACTAGGCTTAACCTAGTTCCAGGAAAGCAGCCCAGTGTGCCCAGAGTTTTAAAACGTCTTAGGGATAGCCCCCTTTTTTAAAATTTTCACCTAAAATTACATACCAAATCTAAGTGCCTGTAACTCAGGCCCTGAAGCATGAATATGCATATTCTTGGTACCATTTGAAAGGAAACACTTTGACGTTTGTGGAAATGTGATTTGAATGTAGGAGAATATAACATAATAGATCTGGTAGAAGAAAATAAAATTTAAAAACAACAGGTTTTTTTCTATCTCCATCTTTGAAATGCAAGAGAAAGGTCCCAATTCTAGCCAGCACAATTCTAGCCAGCACTCTGGTTGTAATTCTGATGGTTTCCACAAGATGGCAGCAGTGTATGTGCAAAGTTTCACACGGGTAACTTGAAGTATGAGCGTTCTCCATGACATTTAGTGTGAAGTCACCCAGGTATATATGGGCAAATCGTGAAGCAGACATTTGCATTCATATTACATTTTTCTGCAATAATATCGTCAACTCTGTATACTTGGACTTTTATTTAGCTTTTCGAGTATTAGTAGCCATAGCCAACCAGTTTTCATAACATAATTTTGAATATTCTTATCATTTTTGTCCAAAAGGAAAAGGCATGCTGTCGCAAAAGGTTAGCACCTACATTTTGTGACAGACACAGGGTTTCCGGATACACCCGTAAAGCCCAGCTCATTGGCTATCTAGATAGCTTTGTTTGACCCCGATTGGTGCTTATTTGACAAAGTTAGAGTCGTTCAAGTGAAGACCGCCTTCGGCGTGCAATGAAGGCATCGCTCTCTGACCAAATATGGTGTCCTATAGGATATACTACACCCTTAATGATATAGTGAAGTCTTGTTACGTTCTAGGATCTCTGAGGAATACATACAAACGTGATTGGATTCGTTGAACCAATGTTTAGGGTGAGATTTTCACTGATTCCTTTTTTTGTAAATTGAACGAGTGGAAATACAAAATTGATCGTACATGCTATATGGACCCTTTTAGGATATGAAAAATGATTTTATCTAACAAAACGACACTATGTGTTATCTCTGGGACCATTTGGATGATAAATCAGAGCAAGATTTCATAATGTAAGTACACATTTCACCTTCAGAGGTGAATTTATCAAACCTATCGCTGTGAAAAAAAGTGTTTTGTTGTTAGGAGCTCTCCTCAAGCAATAGTATGGCATTTTCTTGAAGTAATACCTACTGTAAATTGGACAGTGCAGTTATATTAACAAGAATTTAAGCTTTCAGCCGATATAAGACACTTATATGTACAGACATTTGTTGTATGTACAGACATTTGCACTGCATGATTTACAACTGTCCCGTTGATGGGATGCCGATGCCTAAGAAGTTTTAATGCTGGCTGAACCAGGATAGAGCAGTCTCTCTGGGTGGGTACTTACGGGCTGATCTGGCCCCTCTCCTCCTAAGACTCGGAAACCAAAGCCAGACTCCTGGTTCCTCTTGATGAAGACATCTAGGTCCTTGGTGTTGGGGGCTGGATAAACAGGGAAAGACAGGGAGAAGGACACAATGGGTTAACTCACTATTGTTAGTGAAGAATAGCCAGATACTGTGCAGTGGAATGATAAGACTTGGACAACCTGCTAAGTAATATCAGTCTGACAGGTGGAAAATGTGAACTACAGTATGATGTGAAGTCTCTTGTGACAGACTGAACATTTAAAAGTACCAGCCAAGCAGAGTGTTGTGAGAGACTGGATAGAGACTGTCCGTCAGTCAGGTTAGATGGGTTTGTGTATACTCACGTTTGCTGTCCAGCAGGGCCTTGGACTTGAGGTAGAGTTCTGAGGGGTCAGGCTTGGGGGAGGCTGAGTGGATGCTGTTGGGGGAAAAGGGAAGGGGCTGTGGGGCGGGGGTCAGGGCTGGCTCTGGGGTGCTGAGGGTCTCTGTGCTGGTTGTCATCTCCTTCTCCTTTCTCTCCTGCCTCTGCTGAGACATGGGAGCAGTGCACTGCAACACAAACAAGATGATTCAATTAAAACTATGTTTTTTATTCATATCATGGTTTTAACATAGACAGTTTACAATAACCTACAACTCAGACACTGAGTGAAATAGTGTTGGATTTAGGAAGAGTTACCTTTCTTCTGTAACCCCAAACTACACTTAGGAGTTTTCCCCCTAGTGTCTACAGTGCTGGCCTTAACTCTACTAACACAGTCCCTTTATAAAGCTGAATGATAATACTTCCACTGAGCCAAAGCCTTAGTTATATATCTCAATATAAGGCTTTGTCTGCACTGATTCTGAGCCGTGTACAAAGGCTTGTTGCTGACCAAGTAGACTTCTCTAGTCTGTTGTTCAGAGAAGGCAGCCCTCTAAGAATGTATCTGCTGGGCTCTAGGAACAGAACTATTGAACATGGCTTAAAACCTCTTTGGGATAGGGGGCAGCATTTTCACTTTTGGATAAATAGCGTGCCCAATTTCAACTTCCTGCTACTCATGCCAAGAGTAAAAAGATATGCATATTATTAGTATATTTGGATAGAAAATACTCTGAAGTTCCTAAAACTGTTTTAATCATGTCTGTGAGTATAACAGAACTTATGTAGCAGGCAAAACCCAGAAGACTAACCATTCAGAATGATTTATTTTTGAGGTCACTGTCTGTTCATTGGGTTCTCATGGGAAAACGATATTTCTTAGGCACTAGTTTGTAGTTCCTACCGCATCCACTGGATTTCACCAGTCTTTGGAATTTGGTTGAGGTTATTCCTTTGTACAATGAAGAAGTACGGCCAACTTGGAAAAGGGTAATGCTGTTGAGAGTTGGCCAAAACTTGAGAAGTGGCGTTAGTTTCCTCTCGTCCTCCATTGAAAACTGATAGACCCGTCTTCAATTTGATCGATTATTAACGTTTAAAAATACCTAAAGTTGTATTACAAAGTATTTTGAAATGTTTTGGCAACGTTTACAGGTAACTTTTGAGATATTTTGTAGTGACGTTGCGCAAATTGGAAGCTGTTTTTTTCTGGATCAAACGCGCCAAATAAATTGACATTTTGGATATATATGGACGGAATTAATCGAACAAAAGGACCATTTGTGATGTTTATGGGACATATTGGAGTGCCAACAAAAGAAGCTCGTCAAAAGGTAAGGCATGATATATATTTTATTTCTGCGTAGCGCCTGCAGGGTTGAAATATGCTACTCTCTTTTTTTTACTGTTGTGTTATCATCAGATAATAGCTTCTTATGCTTTCGCCCAAAAGCCTTTTTAAAATCTGACATGTTGGCTGGATTCACAAAGAGTGTAGCTTTAATTTAGTATCTTACATGTGTGATTTAATGAAAGTTTGATTTTTATATAATTTTATTTAAATCTGGCGCTCTCCATTTTCCCTGGCTTTTGGCCAAGTGAGACGCGACTGTCCCCCTATCCTAGAGAGGTATAAACAGCTTACACCACTGCTACATACTACAGTTACTACCAGCCAGGATGATAAGTAGCTGTTTGCCAGGAGCACATTCACACACCCCAGTCAGCCGGTTGCCTCCAAAAATAACACCATTGTGTGTGTGTGTTTTTGGCTCGCAACTCGTGTTAGCTCTTTGAATAATTCTCTCTACAGCAGACGACTCTGCTTGCTGGTGGGGGAAAGAAACTAAGACAAAGTTATATCACGATTGTTTTAATAATTAATCTCCTGTCTGGTGTTTAAAAGCGCTGTGTTTCTGTCTCTGTTCCTAGACTCACTTGACACTTTCTACAGTATCTGTCCCAAATGGCACTTTTCCCTCCTACATAGTGCACTACTTTTGACCAAATAGGCCCTGAATAAAAGAAGTGCACTATATAGGGAATAAGGCGCAATTTGGGACACAGGGGCTCTCATTAGAATCCCCTGTAGAGGCCAAGGGGAGAGAGTCTCTGTGAGAGAGGAGAGAGTGAGGAGAGAGAGTCTGTGAGAGGAGAGAGTCTCTGTGAGAGAGGAGAGAGTAGAGTCTCTGTTAGAGCGGAGGGAGTGAGGAGAGAGTGAGGAGAGAGAGGAGAGAGTCTCTGTGAGAGAGGAGAGAGTGTGAGAGAGGACAGCAGGAGGAGGAGAGGAGAAGGAGCAGGGTAATTAAAAGCATTTCTTTTAACTTACAGGTTTTAGAGACTTCACGGGAGATGTCTGACCTGGGGGCGGAGAGAGGGAGAGAGAAAAAAAAATAGAAAGATGACTCAATACAGTAGAAGAAGAGCATTTACTATGGAGGACATATTGGGTGACTGGGTTATTGTGATGGAGGTCTGATAGATTATTATACATCTCTGTTTCCCCACACCATTGACCCTGTTCTGATGTGAAACAGTACATTCTCATTCATCATACAAGATGACTGTTTCCCCTAGACACACACTCTGCCCTACATAATGAGTGGTAACCATGACAGCCCCATATATCTCTATATCCTCTCCCTGTTCTACTCTCTGATACTAAACGCCAGCAGGATCATGGTTCAACTTGACCAGTAGGTGGTATGATGCTCAAGCAGCAGCGTGGGAAGGATCTCTGACGTCAACACAGAGAAACAGACTAAGGGAAGAGGAATGAGATGTGCCTCACCAAGGGTTAACCTTGTAATTTATTCTCCACACCTGTTGCTACCATTCCACAGTAAGACACTCCATTCAGATAATCAGCATTAGACCTACCAGCCTCATCGAAAGAAGCCCATTGACCATGAAAATAAGCCCAGTGACCATGAAAAGAATCCCAGTGACCATTAAAAGAAGCCCAGTGACCATGAAAAGAATCCCAGTGACCATGAAAAGAATCCCAGTGACCATGAAAAGAATCCCAGTGACCATTAAAAGAATCCCAGTGACCATTAAAATAATCCCAGTGACCATTAAAAGATGCCCAGTGACCATCAAAAGAAGCCCAGTGGTGTATATCTGTATGACACACCAAAAATACTAACGGTCTTGATGAAAATGTAATCAGGTAACAATAATGTACATTTATTTATCTTCATAATTGTCATTTTATCCACTGTACTATGTTTTGTTTATGCATACATGTGTATAGATGATGTAATGCATTCTAGATGACGCCTGTACCATTTTTTGACTAGGATTGTTTTTCGTTTCCCAAAACTCAATTTAAGTGGTCCACAATGTGTATTATTGTATCATTGTGGAGGGACCTCCTGATGACCCTCTTAGGGCTGAGATCCCGTTTACGGGATCGATATGACAACAGCCAGTGAATACCAGGGCGCCAAATTCAAAACAACAAAAATCTCATAATTAAAATTCCTCAAACATACATGTATCTTATACAATTTTAAAAGGTAATCTTGTTGTTAATCCCACGGCAGTGTCCGATTTCAAATAGGCTTTACATCGAAAGCACCACAAACGATTATGTTAGGTCAGAGCCATATCACAGAAAAACACAGCCATTTTCCCAGCCAAAGAGTGGAGTCACAAAAATCAGAAATAGATAGAATTAATCACTAACCTTTGATGATCTTCATCAGATGACACTCATAGGACTTTATGTTACACAATACATGTATGTTTTGTTTGATAAAGTTCATATTTACATAAAAAAATCTCAGTATACATTGGCTCATTATGTTCACTAGTTCCAAAAACATCCGGTGATTTTCAAATGTTGATGAAAATACAAGTGTTATGCATGGAAATATAGATAAACTTCTCCTTAATGCAACCGCTGTGTCAGATTTCAAAAAAACTTTACAGAAAAAGCAAACCATGCAATAATCTGAATACGGCGCTCAGAAACCCAACAAGCCAAAAATATATCCGCCATATTGTGCAGTCAACAGAAGTCAGAAATAACGTTATAAATATTCACTTACCTTTGATGATCTTCATCAGAATGCACTCCCATGAATCCCAGTTCCACAATAAATGTTTGATTTGTTCTGTAATGTCCATCATTTATGTCCAAATAGCTACTTTTCTTAGCGCGTTTGGTAAACAAATCAAAACTCACGAAGTGCGTTGACTAGTTGCAGACAAAATGTCAAAAAGTTCCATAGAAACATGTCAAACGATGTATAGAATCAATCTTTAGGATGTTTTTAAAATAAAACTTCAATAATATTCCAACCGGAGAGTTCCTTTGTCTTCAGAAAAGCAAAGGAACGAGAGCTCTCATGTGAATGCACGTGACCAGCTCATGGCAGCTGGCAGACCTCTGACTCATTCCCCTCTCATTCAGCCCCCCTTCACAGTAGAAGCCTCAAACAAGTTTCTAAAGACGGCTGACATCTCGTGGAAGCCTTAGGAAGTACAAGATGACCAATATCCCACTGTATCTTCAATAGGGGCTGAGTTGAAAATCGACCAACCTCAGATTTCCCACTTCCGGGTTGGATAATTTTCTCAAGTTTTTGCTTGCCATATGAGTTCTATTATACTCACAGACATCATCCAAGCAGTTTTAGAAACGTCAGAGTATTCTCTATCCAAATATACTAATAATATGCATATATTAGCAATTGGGACTGAGGAGCAGGCAGTTTACTACTCTGGGCACCTTATTCATCCAAGCTACTCAATACTGCCCCCAGCCATAAGAAGTTAATAAAATGTTCTAACTCTTACACAACACACAGGTAGCAGTCACCAGTCAGCACCTTTTCATTGACCATGGTGAACATTCCCATAGGAATTACCTGTACCGCCTAGGGCAAGCACCATTATTGCACAGCGGAAGCACCCTTTAGTGCTTGGGGCCAACCCAGCAGGCAAGTTCCTGTTCTCCCTCTCTATGGCTGTCAGTGGTGGAGAGCTGCTGTTACCCCCTGGTCATAGACCCAAGGTTCTATACCTCAGCCCCTAGGTGACCTCCTGATGACCCTGCCAGCCCCTCCACCAGTCTCCCCTCATTCTCCCATGGAGGAGTCAACAGTATAACCTGATCCTGCTCCCTCCCCAAGGCCTCCTCAGGACAAACACTTCACAGTACAGGAGTCAGGAGTTGGCACACAACACATCTCTGGCTGAACATACTGCTTCTTGACTCATTCAAATTTTTCGGTTTTTAAACAACTAATGGACCGACGTCAGTTCAATTACTTGAGCTCAATGTGCAGTTTCTGTAGAGATAAATCAGGGATGGAGAGAGATAGAAAGCGGTTGCTTCGTGAGCCTGAAAATACGTGATCTAAGTGATTGATAGTTGGTATTCAGCAATCATAAAAGTAATTATTTACTTTGAAGAACTACTAAAGTAGTGATTTTGTCAGATGGTATAGACAGCTGCTATATAGAGATGACTTGGAATTAAATAATAAAGTCATCAAATAAAACAAATATTGAATTAAAGTAAAGCAATGTAAATAAATGATGGTTAACAAGTGGTAATCAGTAATGGCTTCAGTCACTACTATTATGGGACTTTTATTCATATTTTCTTTCTGTGTTGTTACATCACTCAACCCACATAATGCATTTAATGTCTACATTTTTTTACCAAAACCGAACAGACCTCTAATCACTCAGCACAATTAGGACTCTTCAGAGCATACTGAACATACTGTATCTTCACCATTACTCTCCACTTCACAAAATGTCAGACTGCCTGCCATTGAAGTCTGAGCTGAGAGATAACTACTAGTGCTGGAAAATGCCAGGTACCTCAAAATACAAGATCATCGATACGATATGCATTGCGATTCTCACTATTCTATATGTATTGCGATTCTCACTATTCTATATGTATTGTGATTCTCACTATTTTATATGTATTGTGATTCTCACTATTCTATATGTATTGCGATTCTCACTATTCTATATGTATTGCGATTCTCACTATTCTATATGTATTGTGATTCTCACTATTCTATATGTATTGTGATTCTCACTATTCTATATGTATTGCGATTCTCACTATTCTATATGTATTGCGATTCTCACTATTCTATATGTATTGTGATTCTCACTATTCTATATGTATTGTGATTCTCACTATTCTATATGTATTGTGATTCTCACTATTCTATATGTATTGTGATTCTCACTATTCTATATGTATTGTGATTCTCACTATTCTATATGTATTGCGATTAGAAACTGTGATTTTATTGCAATTCGATGTTCCAATTCGAGAGTCATGAGAAAATGAGATTTGACCAGCCATGGAAAAAGTACTAAAAAACAAATTGGCTCCATATGTAAAAAGAAGATGGAGAACAAGCTATGAATACTGGAATTTGTGCAGGTACAGAAAACTGCAAAGAATATTGCAATATTGTCAAAACAATACGATATATCGTCAAAAATAATATACAAGATTTCCCCCCCCCCCATCATGAATCACTACCTAGCCAAACACTACAGTTGTCTGAATATATCTTGCGTTAGCATACCCTTCTCATCCTCCCTCTCCTCCTCCTCCTCCCTCTCCTCCTCCCCCCTCCTTTCTGGTCAAGGTACAGAGGTGCAAATGGGAAATGGATAGTGGATCGATAGTGGGAAAGACTAGAGCATGAAATTGCTTTATTAAACGGTGGGTGGCTCTGGGGCTGGCTTCTGGGAGGGCCGGCTTCTGAGGAGCTGAACGGCCATCTAACATACTTCCTCTATGAACTACTACTACCACATCTTCACAGCAGCATGACCCAGTCAGACTACGGTGGAAGCAATCAGTTTGGTCTGGCAGCTCCTCTGAACACAGGTATGTTGACTGGGATGAAGGCATGCACTGCCACACTCCTATCATAACAACGCTGATTACCAAGGCCTAAGGCAGTAGTTCACAACCAGGGGTAGGACACCGACTCTAGGGGTACTTTACCTATCCACAGGGGTACTTGAGAAGACTCATGAGACCATCGGCCTACTGGTAAAATGAACATGAAGGGGTACTTCCGGGGTACTCCGTGCAGAGCAATATTCAGTCGGTGGTACAGTAACCAAAAAAAGGTGGGCAACCACTTGTCTACGGCAAGCCCATAAACTACTGCAAAGAGGAAGCTGTTTTGTGAAACACATCTTAGAGACACTCTTATGACTCTCACCAGAAATGACCTTGCTCAAGGCATACACTGTCTAGTATAGACTGAGAGAAAGTGCATATTGCATAGGAGAAGCAGCTGTAATGCAGAGCTTTATAATATCATATCAACGGATATGTCTGTCTCACCTCCTCTGAGAACTAGCACGTTGACCTCGCTCCCCACAGGTAGGTCTTTCAGGATGTCCACCACCTGGGAGTGGCTCATTGTCTGGACGTTCTGACGGTTGATCTCCTTGATTACATCACCCTTTAGCAGGCCATGACACCACTGGGCATCCAGGATCATCTTCACCTGGGATTACATTGGTTAGGTTACATTACATTACATTTGATTACATTATATTGGATTAGTTTAACCTACATTAAATTAGATGAAAGTACATTCGGTAAATCTTTACTGTAGGCTTCCTTATATATACCATTCATCAAGCTGTTACAACACCTACTACTACATAAGGCTTTATACAGAGGTGTTCTCTAGCTCAGTGGTTTACTAACTTCTTTGACCCTCGACCTGGTTGGTTCAAAGCTTGCGACCCCCACGCACAATCACTGCGCAAATGTAGCTCGTCATGACAGCCATAAACGGTGATGCATTTTCAAAACGCAAGATATAGAAATTGAATATATAGAAACGCAGAAACACCTGCATTTTGAGATGAAAGTCATTAATGTTAGCGGTCAATACTAACTAGGGATATTATGTCACACTGTCCGTTCTGGAGTCCAGAGCAAGCAGAATCATACAGCCTACCTGTATGCAGCAGGGGTTACAGGATCATACAGCCTACCTGTATGCAGCAGGGGTTACAGGATCATACAGCCTACCTGTATGCAGCAGGGGTTACAGATCATACAGCCTACCTGTATGCAGCAGGGGTTACAGGATCATACAGCCTACCTGTATGCAGCAGGGGTTACAGGATCATATGACCTACCTGTATGCAGCAGGGGTTACAGGATCATATGACCTACCTGTATGCAGCAGGGGTTACAGGATCTTACAGCCTACCTGTATGCAGCAGGGGTTACAGGATCATACAGCCTACCTGTATGCAGCAGGGGTTACAGGATCATATGACCTACCTGTATGCAGCAGGGGTTACAGGATCATATGACCTACCTGTATGCAGCAGGGGTTACATGATCATATGACCTACCTGTATGCAGCAGGGGTTACAGGATCATACAGTCTACCTGTATGCAGCAGGGGTTACAGGATCATACAGCCTACCTGTACGCAGCGGGGGTTACAGATCATACAGCCTACCTGTATGCAGCAGGGGTTACAGGATCATATGACCTACCTGTATGCAGCAGGGGTTACAGGATCATATGACCTACCTGTATGCAGCAGGGGTTACAGGATCATATGACCTACCTGTATGCAGCAGGGGTTACAGGATCATATGACCTACCTGTATGCAGCAGGGGTTACAGGATCATATGACCTACCTGTATGCAGCAGGGGTTGCAGGATCATACAGCCTACCTGTATGCAGCAGGGGTTACAGGATCATACAGCATACCTGAATGCAGCAGGGGTTACAGGATCATATTACCTACCTGTATGCAGCAGGGGTTACAGGATCATATGACCTACCTGTATGCAGCAGGGGTTACAGGATCATATGACCTACCTGTATGCAGCAGGGGTTACAGGATCATATGACCTACCTGTATGCAGCAGGGGTTACAGGATCATATGACCTACCTGTATGCAGCAGGGGTTACAGGATCATACAGCATACCTGTATGCAGCAGGGGTTACAGGATCATATGACCTACCTGTATGCAGCAGGGGTTACAGGATCATATGACCTACCTGTATGCAGCAGGGGTTACAGGATCATATGACCTACCTGTATGCAGCAGGGGTTACAGGATCATATGACCTACCTGTATGCAGCAGGGGTTGCAGGATCATACAGCCTACCTGTATGCAGCAGGGGTTACATGATCATACAGCATACCTGTATGCAGCAGGGGTTACAGGATCATATGACCTACCTGTATGCAGCAGGGGTTACAGGATCATATGACCTACCTGTATGCAGCAGGGGTTACAGGATCATATGACCTACCTGTATGCAGCAGGGGTTACAGGATCATATGACCTACCTGTATGCAGCAGGGGTTACAGGATCATATGACCTACCTGTATGCAGCAGGGGTTACAGGATCATATGACCTACCTGTATGCAGCAGGGGTTACAGGATCATACGACCTACCTGTATGCAGCAGGGGTTACAGGATCATATGACCTACCTGTATGCAGCAGGGGTTACAGGATCATACGACCTACCTGTATGCAGCAGGGGTTGCAGGATCATACAGCCTACCTGTATGCAGCAGGGGTTACAGGATCATACAGCCTACCTGTATGCAGCAGGGGTTACAGGATCATATGACCTACCTGTATGCAGCAGGGGTTACAGGATCATATGACCTACCTGTATGCAGCAGGGGTTACAGGATCATATGACCTACCTGTATGCAGCAGGGGTTACAGGATCATACAGTCTACCTGTATGCAGCAGGGGTTACAGATCATACAGCCTACCTGTATGCAGCAGGGGTTACAGATCATACAGCCTACCTGTATGCAGCAGGGGTTACAGGATCATATGACCTACCTGTATGCAGCAGGGGTTACAGGATCATACAGCCTACCTGTATGCAGCAGGGGTTACAGGATCATATGACCAACCTGTATGCAGCAGGGGTTACAGGATCATACAGCCTACCTGTATGCAGCAGGGGTTACAGGATCATATGACCTACCTGTATGCAGCAGGGGTTACAGGATCAATGAGATCAATGAAATCACCAGGTAGCCTATATGTGGCAAAGATGCGTCCATAGCAATGTAGGTAGGCTACTCTGTTTTTGCCAGGCAAAACCAGAGAAAATTAATCTAGTGCTTTCTGATCACTAACCTGGATATGTGCGCCCGCCTTTGCGCACAAATGCTGATGACTGCTCATTGGTCAACAGTCAAAACGCACAACTTTTTGGTTCTGAAGCACTAATAAGATGTTTTTGAAACAAAAATGTGGTGCAATGCCATAGGCTTATGTCAGTGACAAGATCGAATAAGCAAAGGTATGAATATAAAATACAAATGGTAGGCTATATGTATGAAAAATATATGTTTTTCTCTATTCAGTTTCACACTCGCAACCCCTCAAAACCTCATTGCACTATCTCACCCGACATGTGTTGATTGACAGTTTGCTGGTCTAATCAGAGGGCTGAGTGTTTCACTAGCCAATCTGTTGTTTTGCAAGCGCTATACTGTCTCTGTCTGCATGGAGAGTAATCCACAGAGAGTGTGCAACAAAATGAATGACAAAACGTTACAAAACCAAAGTCGAGTCCCAAGTCAGGAGGCTCCAAGTCCAAGTCAAGTCATTTTATTTTCTATCGAGTCATCAAATTTGTGACTCGAGTCCAAGTCATCTGACTCGAGTCCACACCTCTGGCATTATAACACCAGTCATACATAAGGGGGGCTATGGTAAAGTGTTACCGGAAATTAATTCAATGCATTTTACCTTCTGGCCCAGGGGGCAGTCTGCAATGGCAAAGCCGAACCCTCCTGGCCCCTTCACCAGGGGTACACCCACCAGCTCCGGCTGCAACAGCGTGAGGTCTGGACCCTCAGGGTAGTGGCGCCCCCCGTTGGACATGGCTGGGACAGCTGTTGTCTGTCAATCAATCAAATCAAATCAAAATCACCCAAATCTATTTATATAGACCCTTTTTACATCAGCAGTTTTCACAAAGTGCTTTTACGGTAACCCAGGCTAGACCCCTGACAGCAAGCAAAAACAGAAGCACAGTGGCCAGGAAAAACTCCCTAAAAGGAAGAAACCTAGGGAGGAACTGGTTGTACTGTACCTGTCTTGGGAGGGTGCCGTCTGGGCTGGTGACATAGTGTATCTCCTGGGGGTTAGAGGTCGAAAGTGAAGGGGTGGCTTCGGGGGCCAGGGCTGTGGCTATGTCCCACGAGGAGGCGTCGACACTCCCACTGGGGTCCTCAGGGAGGGGGTAACCCCGACACAGCACCATGTCCACGTACTGGTTGACTGGGATAGACTGGAACATCTGAACCACGTCAGCATGAGTCTTCCCCAGGACACACAGTCCGTTGATGTCCACGATGACGTCACCTGGTAGAGTAGAGGGAGAGGAGAGGAAGAAGGGAGAAGGA
This sequence comes from Oncorhynchus mykiss, assembly GCF_013265735.2. Classification (NCBI taxonomy): domain Eukaryota; kingdom Metazoa; phylum Chordata; class Actinopteri; order Salmoniformes; family Salmonidae; genus Oncorhynchus; species Oncorhynchus mykiss. The sequence goes on from NC_048573.1 coordinate 61,424,789, forward strand.
AGTGTCAATATCAGCATTGGCAACAGTCTTTAAAATGGGAGTGTGCTGTGGTTAGTTGTAGCACTATACCCAGTCCACTAACACCAGACCCAGTCCACTAACATACAAATCAGTTTGCATAACGTTTAGCGCAAACAGTTCCCGCATGAAGGCATCGTTGCTCAGGAGCTGAAATATGTTTCCTTGGAGTCTGCTCCATAAACAACTGCTTTGGGGTTGATGAATGAACAAAGAAGTAAGGTACAGCCTAACACTCTCTCCTTCCCCTCATCCTCCATCATTCCAGCCTGGGTGTATTAAGTCAGCTACTCCCAGCCAGATCAATAAAGACTAGGAAAATGTGCTCAGTTTATCTCCAGCCAAAAGAAAAACAGGAAACTCCCCACCACTAGCTAGCTGGGAGCAGTGGTGTAAAGTACTTAAGTAAAACATACTTTAAAGTACTACTTAAGTTGTTTTTTGGGGTATCTGTACTTTACAATTTATATTTTTGGCAACTTTTACTTCACCAAATTCCTAAACAAAAGTATAGACTTTTTACTCCATATATTTTCCCTGACACCCAAAAGTACTCATTACATTTTGTCAGGAAAATGATCCAATTCACACACTTATCAAGAGAACATCCCTGGTCATCTCTACTGCCTCTGATCTGGTGGACTCACTAAACACAAATGCTTTGTTTGTAAATTATGTCTGAGTGTTGGGAGTGTGCCCCTGGATATCCGTCAATAAAAATTTTTTTTTTTTTAAATTGTGCCGTCTGGTTTGCTTAAATAAAGGTTAAAAAAAAATAATCAGCTTGGGGGGCAGCTAAGCCCTTGTGGGGCATTTAAGCCTTGAACGATGCCTGACAGGCAGCTCTGTCTCCCAGGCTCTTTGCCACGCCCATACCACATCCAATCGCATGTAAGCAACAATGCAGCTAACTTTGCTAGTCTTGTGAGCAAGAGCGCTGCTAGCTAGTTAGCTAGGTAGTCTCGTTAGCTAGCTAGTTTGTTTTCTATTCTGGTCGTTAGCTTGCATATCTGATACAGTATGTGTATGATTGTAAGGGGCACTTGTTTTATGGATGATATTTACATTTGAGTGGGTGAGCTCTATTCCTGACAGGCTGATCAGATTACATTTCAGGCTCAGAGCTTGATAAGATTCAATAGCAGCCTCAGAGGCTGATAAGTCAGGATTTTGCTTTGTAGTTTCATAGATGGGTTAGATAGATAAGGCACCCTCATCTGTTTGCTCCATGGTTGCGAGGGCATTGTTTCTGTTGCTATACAACCAACACGTCTATAGGTAAAGTTCATTGCCGGCAGATTAGCAGCCAATGCATTATGTATATGATCAAGAGATGGTGCGCTTTACTCCTGGCAAGCTGATCAGATTCAATTGCCGCCTCAGAGGCTGATATGTCAGGATGCAGCCTTGTAGGCTGTCTGCAAGGAGCCTTACATATGAAATAGCCTACAAGTCAGCCTCCTGATTTACAAGCCTCTGAGGCTGCTATTGAATCTGATCAGCTGCCAAGAATAGAGCTCACCCACTCTGGATGATATGCATCAGCCTATAAAGCACGGACAGCTAATCTGCCTGCAAGGAGCTTTACCATTGAAACAGCCTACAAGGCAGCATCCTGACACCAGCCTCTGAGGCTATTGAATCTGATCAGCCTGCCTGGAATAGAGCTCACCCCCTGGATCAGATATGCATCTGGCTATAAAGCAATTTGACAGCTAGTCTGTCTTCAAGGAGCCTTACCTATGAAACAGCCTATGAGGCAGCATCCTGATTTATCAGCATCTGAGACTAAAATGTAATCTGATCAACCTGTCAGGGATGGAGCTCACCCACTGTAATTGTAAATATTATCCATGAACTATATATATCAGTTATGCAAGCTAACAACCAGCATAGATAACAAGCTAGCTTGCTAGATAGCCAACAAGACTAACTAGCTAAGACTAGCCAAGTTAGCTGTGTTATCCTTTGCATGAGATTGACTGTGGTCTTGGCGGCAGGGTGCAGCCTGGGAGACAGCATTGCCTGTCAGACATTGTTCAGGGCTTAAATGCCCCAAGAGCGCATTGCGATCATTGCAGCCACAGGGCTCCTTGATGAGGTGGTTATCGTGCATCTGAACAAATGAATGGATGATGCGTGCTACTTCTGATTATTTTGTGATCTCGACAAAGCAACTTTAGTTATGTCGTGATCATGAGACAAATAAGTTGTGATCTCGACAAAGCAACTTTAGTTATGTCGTGATCATGAGACAAATAAGTCGTGATCTCGACAAAGCAACTTTAGTTATGTCGTGATCATGAGACAAATAAGTCGTGATCTCGACAAAGCAACTTTAGTTATGTCGTGATCATGAGACAAATAAGTCGTGATCTCGACAAAGCAACTTTAGTTATGTCGTGATCATGAGACAAATAAGTTGTGATCTCGACAAAGCAACTTTAGTTATGTCGTGATCATGAGACAAATAAGTCGTGATCTCGACAAAGCAACTTTAGTTATGTCGTGATCATGAGACAAATAAGTTGTGATCTCGACAAAGCAACTTTAGTTATGTCGTGATCATGAGACAAATAAGTCATGATCTCGACAAAGCAACTTTAGTTATGTCGTGATCATGAGACAAATAAGTTGTGATCTCGACAAAGCAACTTTAGTTATGTCGTGATCATGAGACAAATAAGTTGTGATCTCGACAAAGCAACTTTAGTTATGTCGTGATCATGAGACAAATAAGTCATGATCTCGACAAAGCAACTTTAGTTATGTCGTGATCATGAGACAAATAAGTTGTGATCTCGACATAGCGAGGGATTTTAAATTTTTCATATGTCCTCTCCATTTCAATGAGCCACTGGCAGCTATATACTAATACCGGGATGTGTATTGAAGGCCGTTTGGGCTGTGTATACTGTATGTCATACAGTTGAAGTCGGAAGTTTACATACACTTAGGTTGGAGTCATTAAAACTTGGTTTTCAACCACTCCACAAATTTCCATGACCAGTGCTCTCAATAATAAATGCTATTGGCTAATTTTGGTAGACTGGTCTCTTGTCTATTTTATGCAAATAAGGATCTTACAAATTCTTAGAAACAGACAGAGTGATTTTAATTGAAGTGGTTAATGAACACATATAGGAATTGTAGAATTCCTTTAACAGGTGCAAAAAGTGCAAATCAATCCCAGAACAACAGCAAAGGACCTTGTGAAGATGCTGGAGGAAACAGGTACAACAGTATCTATATCCACAGTAAAACAAGTCCTATATCGACATAACCTGAAAGGCCACTCAGCAAGGAAGAAGCCACTGCTCCAAAGCCACCATAAAAAAGCCAGACTACGGTTTGCAACTGCACATGGGGACAAAGATCTTACTTTTTTGTAGAAATGTCCTCTGGTTTGATTAAATAAAAATGGAACTGTTTGGCCATAATGACCTGGTGCACTTCACAAAATAGGTCGGAAAATTATGTGGATATATTGAAGCAACATCTCAAGAAATAGGTCAGGAAGTTAAAGCTTGGTCGCAAATGGGTCAAATGGACAATGACCACAAGCATACTTCCGAAGTTGTGGCAAAATGGCTTAAGGACAATAAAGTCAAGGTATTGGAATCGCCATCACAAAGCCCTGACCTCAATCCCATCCCATTTTTGGGCAGAACTGAAAATGTGTATGTGAGCAAGGAGGCCAACAAACCTGACTCAGTTACACCAGCTCTGTCAGGAGGAATGGGTCAAAATTCACCCAACTTAATTTTGTATTTATTATGTTTTACCTTAATTTATCTAGGCAAGTCAGTTAAGAACAAATTCTTATTTTCAATGATGGCCTAGGAACAGTGGGTTAACTGCCTTGTTCAGGGGCAGAACGACAGATTTGTACCTTGTCAGCTCGAGCATTCGATCGTGCAACCTCTCACCCTCTTACTAGTCCAACACTCTAACCACTAGGCTATGCTGCTGCCCCAAATGTGGGAAGTGTGGGAAGCTTGTGGAAGGCTACCCGAAACGTTTGACCCAAGTTAAACAATTTAAAGGCAATGCTACCAAATACTAATTGAGTCTATGTAAACTTCTGACCCACTGGGAATGTGATGAAAGAAATAAAACATGAAATAAATCATTCTCTCTACTATTATTCTGACATCTCACATTCTTCAAAGAAAGTGGTGATCCTAACTGACCTAAGACAGATAATTTTTACTGGGATTAAATGTCAGGAATTGTGAAAAACTGAGTTTAAATGTATTTGGCTAAGGTGTATGTAAACTTCCGACTTCAACTGTACGTGATCCAAGAAATACTGTATGACCACACTTATAGATATGCATGTTCATAATAATCATAAGCATGTAAAGAAGCACAGCCAAGAGGCCTTCAGTATGAAATCTGAAATACTGCGTATAACTCCACTTCAAATCAGGGTGCTACCATAAACGTGTGTGTACCGACAATGATAAATGAACCTTGTTGATCTGTGTGCACAAGTGCGATGTGTGTGTGTGTTTGTATGCGTGCGTTCCTGCGTACAAGCATCTATGTGTACGTCTGTGTGTGTGTGAGAGTGTGTTTACATGTGCGTACAACACTCACCAGAGGTCATCTTGTTGTCGTGCGCAGCGGGCCCGTCTCGGAGCACGTTCTTCACCTGGAGGAACTCGTCATGGCGGTCGCCCCCAATGATGGTGAAGCCAAACCCCTGGGGGCTCTTCCTCAGATTTGTCCTCAGAATGGAGCCCTGGAGATGGGCTGGGTCCCGTACGAAACCCCTCACACCCACAACAGGCTCATCTGAAGGAGAGAGGAAGTGAGGGGAGAGGCAAGTAAGAGGGTGAGAGAACAGAGCAAAGAGAAAGAAAAAAACCTTAGAGAAAGATGACTAAATACAAAAAAAGCACAACGAGAGAGAGATGCAAATTGAGGAAGTACTGTATAAGCAAATACCTAATTATTATGACTGTAATTCAGCTAATTGCTCTCAAACCTTAATGCCCCATTGAAGTATTTTACTTTACAAATTAGTGACTATTAATTCTTTGTTTGTTTGTCGTATTATCATCACAAGGCCTGTCACTATTGTTCAGCTGCATTGATCTGACAGAGAAACCATGCTAGGCTAGCTGCTAGCGCTAATCCATTGATCTGACAGAGAAACCAGGCTAGGCTAGCTGCTTGAGCTAATTCACAATGAGAATTCACAATGACAGAGATTACAGCGACACGTCTATGCCGCTACACTCATTTTATTCTGATATATCCATATGGGACAACTTCAAAGAACACCTAAAGTATCGTTATTTTGTATGGTAGGTAGAGTGTATGTGTGTGTGTGTGACAGATGCACATAGGTGCAAGTTCACAGGCTGTTAGGGATCTGTCCCCTGTAACGTCACAGTGCAGGCTACCGCCACGGTGGCAGGGAGCTGACACCTACTCGTCACTCAGACTGTCACTGTCACTAAGAACTATGCTACTGCTGAACAGAGATGGCCTACTCCTCTTTTACTTAAGCATGCCAGTGAAAAAGACATACTGTAAAAAAAGAAAAAAGAACTCACACATGACGCACAAAGCAGTGTGACAAATCCGTTTGGATATAACCTTGACATTTCAAATCTTACAGAGATGTGATAAACTTTCAGATTGAATTTGCTATGTTATGCCTGCAGGATGGTGCATGGGAATAAATGTCCAGGAGACAAACTGTGTGTGTATTTGTGTGTGTGTGTACACTGCAGGGGTACATCCACCTGAATAACCACCACAACGCAGGGATTGAGGCAGACAGACAGCTGACCTCAAACTGCAGCTGGAGGCTCTCACCATGTGACTGAGACACAGCGGCCCTTAACTCTGCATCAGCAGAGAGAGAGAGGGGGGGGCGGGGGGGGGGGGCGCCCTTTCCTCTGCATCAGCAGAGAGAGAGGGGTGGCGCCCTTTCCTCTGCATCAGCACAGAGAGCGAGGGGGACAGAGATATCGAGAGGAGAGTGATATTGACAGCGATAGAGGAGGGAGAGGGAGCAAAGAGATATCCATGGCCCCTGTCTGACCTTGGTTTCCATTGGGTGAGTTATAGGCTGTGTCTCCTCTAGTGATTCTTCACACACTGAGGGATGGATAGTGGGGGGTGGGGGGCATCAATCTCTTTAATTGGAGTAAATATAGACACCCCCCGTCCTCCTCCACTACCCCCCATGTGTCATGTGTCATGGGATTTAGATTTGCATAACTGCTTTGCGCTCAGAGAAAACGGATTATGCTGAGTGTGATTAACATGACATTCTCACATACCAGCAGTTTCCCTGAGCCATTTGTGTGTGAGCATATACACTGGGTGTACAAGACATTAGGAACACGTGCTCTTTCCATGGCATCTTGCATATGCCGCTCTGTCATTGCTCATCCATATATTTATATGTATATATTCTTATTCCATTCCTTTACTTAGATTTGTGTGTATTAGCTAGTTATTGTGGAATTGTTAGATTACTTGTTCAATATTGCTGCACTGTCGGAATTAGAAGCACAAGCATTTCGCTACACTTGCAATAACATCTGCTAACCATGTGTATGTATGTGACCAATACATTTTGATTTGATTTGACATAGACTGACCTATTATCCCTTGTTGACGTCACTTATTAAATCCACTTCAATCAGTGTAGATGAAGGGGAGGAGAGAGGTTAAAGAAGGATTTTTAAGCCGTCTGACAATTGAGACATGGATTGTGTATGTGGGCCATTCAGAAGGTGAATGGGTAAGACAAAATATTTAAGCGCCTTCAAACTGGGTATGGTAGTAGGTGCCAGGCACACCGTTTGGTGTCAAGAACTGCAACGCTGCTGTTTTTTTCACGCTCAACAGTTTCCTGTGTGTGTCAAGAACGGTCCATGACCCAGAGGACATCCAGACAACTTGACACAACTGTGGGAAGCATTGTAGTCAACATGGGCCAGCATTTCTGTGGAACGCTTTTGAGACCTTGTAGAATCCATGCCCCAACAAATTGAGGCTGTTCTGAGGGCAAACGTTGCAGTGCAACTCAATATTAGGAAGGTGTCCTTAATGTTTTGTATGCTCAGTGTATGTGTGTGTATGCATGTGTATGTGTCTTTCAATGTGTGTGTGTGTGTGCGGGCGTAGTCTATGCGCCAACATGCGTATGTACCATGACATGTGACATATTTCATGACAGTTCTCTGTGTGTTCTGTGCCTGACAAGATGAAGTCCTTCCATCAGAACATCAAAGGACACCGACTGTCAGAGCCTTCTCTCCACTGTGATAAGGGACTGTCCTCACATCACCAGAATGAAAAGGGAAAGATACAGAAGGGTGAGGGCAGGGGTCGGTGGAAGAGAGAGAGAGTATGATGCGATGAGTTTTGCATCATATGAAAAATGTATTCCTGTACTTTGAAAGTTATATATCTTGAAAACTTGATTGCTGACATGCAAAACATTTTGGGACTAAATCAACGATAGACTAATGAAACAAATACCAAAAGATAGTTTTGAGTGGAATTTTCCTTTAACATAGCCATGATTAAGTCATGGTAACACAAAGAGATGGTCTATTTCTCAGGCAGGCGGGCAGCTTGCTGTGATTCTTGAAAATCACATATAGAGAGGACTGTCAGTGCAGGATAATTACAGTCCCGTATAGCTACAGCACTATAGCAACAGACCGCAGCCTCTTTCACTGAGAGGGAGGTCAGTCTGCCTTGTCAAAACAGCGTTTAAAACTCTACATGGCAGCACGCCCCTCTGGGATCTCTCCGATCCACTCTGCTCTGTTCGCTGTGAGACAGACCACTCATTAACAAGCACAGGGAACGTGTAGAGAGCAGAGTAGAGAGCTCTGTCAGAACAGAGAATCACTCAGGCAAAAACTAGAGGAAAATAACAGTCCAGGAAACAATACCATGGGAAATAAGCTCTTTTAGCTGGACAGGAGCTGGACTAACTGGGGATGTGTCTCAAATGGCACCCTATTCCCTTTAGAGTGCACTACATTTGACAAGAGCCCTATAGGCCCTAGTCAAAATTAGTGTAATATAAAGGGAATAGGGTGCAATTTGGGATGTAGCCTGGGACTTGTTCGGTCCCAATAGGCTGTGCATAGAGCAGAGTGTTTCTTCTGTCTAGAGGGTCTGAGTTGATCTGGTTCTAACACTAGGGTCTCTGTTCAATCAAACCCTGTTTGTTTAACAACAACCTCCTGTAATATTCATACAGTATGTATCCACAAACGGAATTGTAATTGGTGGCATTCTACCATATCATATCATACTGCACTATGATTGATTTAGACCACCAGGTTAGGTCATTGCAGTTGATCATGGCCGGAGACACATGAACATGCCAGTTATAGCTACAGTACAGGTCAAACGTTTGGACACACCTGCTCATTCAAGGGTTTTTCTTACATTTTACTATGTTCTATATTGTAGAATAATAGTGAAGGCATCAAAACAATGAAATAACACATATGGAATCATGTAGTAAGCAAAAAAGTGTATATATATATTATATTTGAGATTCTTTAAAGTAGCCACTCTTTGCCTTCATGACAGCTTTGCACACTCTTGGCATTCTGTCAACCAGCTTCATGAGGTAGTCACTTGGAATGCATTTCAATTAACAGGTGTGCCTTGTTAAAAGTTAATTTGTGGAATTTCTTTCCTTCTTAATGCATTTGAGCCATTCAGTTGTGTTGTGACAAGGTAGGAGTGGTATACAATGGACATTCGAACTGGTGGAAATCTGTCCTTTGGTCTGATAAGTCCATAGTTGACCGCTGTGTCTTTGTGAGACGCAGAGTAGGTGAACAGAGGATCTCCGCATGTGTGGTTCCAACCGTGAAGAAAGGAGGAGAAGGTGTGATGGTGCTTTGCTGGTGACACTGGCCGGTAATTTATTTAGAATTCAAGGTACGCTTAACCAGCATGGCTACCACAGCCTTCTGCAGTGATATGCCATCCCATCTGATTTGTGCTTAGTGGGACTATCATTTATTTTTCAACAGGACAATGACTCCAAACACCTCCAGGCTGTGTAAGGGCTATTTGACCAAGAAGGAGAGTGATGGAGCACTGCATCGGATGACCTGGCCTCCACAATCACCCGACCTCGACCCAATTAAGATGGTTTGGGAAGAATTGGACAGCAGAGTGAAGGAAAAGCCAACAAATCCTCAGCATATGAGGGAACTCCTTCAAGACTGTTGGAAAAGCATCATGGTTGAGAGAATGCCAAGAGTGTGCAAAGCTGTCATCAAGGCAAAGGGTGGCTACTTTGAAGAATCGCAAATATAAAATATATTTTGAATTGTTTAACACTTTTTTAACACTTTTCACAATTCCATGTGTTATTTCATAGTTGTGATGTCTTCACTACTATTCTACAATGTATAAAATAGTGAAAAGAAAGAAAACCCCTTGAATGAGTAGGTGTGTCCAAACGTTTGGCTGGTACTGTAGCTAATAAAGAGCTATGTTTTATAAAGATCCTGTCGTACTGCATTTTATTCTTTTGTACAAAGCATGCAAAACAAGACACCTCCAAGGACCTACCCCTCAGGAATGACACAGAGCAAAGCAGCAAAGCCTGAGGAACATGCATCCTTCCCCAATCAGTGGGTGTTTTAAGGTTACATCATAGTTTCTGTTATTGGGGTTATTGTGGTCTGTTCCAGGACAGCATTAGCAGCCTACCACAGCACAGTAGGTTCCTGTGGCAGTGACAGTAAGGGCCTCCAGGCTAAAGACTTCTCTCTGAGGGGGTTTCTGGTGGTGTAGAAATCACACATACACTGTGCTTCCCCCTCCAATACCCTCTCGATGCTAATGCTGTGCCAGTCAAAATAGCAGCCTGAAGGGTGTCTGGAAGAGCTGGTACAGAGAGAGGTAGTGCTGATAGGGCCTAGGCCTTTTTGTGAGTCAGCCTCTGTGGTCAGACCATTGTCACTACCTGGTCTGACCCATGTTCGATTCTGTTCTGTGGGCAACTGGGCATCACCGAGTTGTCTCAGCAGAGAAACATCAATGGCTAGATGATCAATCCCAGTTAGAGGGAGTTAGGGGGCGTGATGAGCTCTGCAGCAGACTTGAACAACTCAATCGCTGGTTGAAAACTGTTTTCTGTCCTTCCCAAAAGATTGAATTTGTAGATAATTGTCCATCTTTCTGGGACTCACCCACAAACAGGACCAAGCCTGGCCTACTGAAGAGTGACGACTTCATCCTAGTTGGAGGGGTGCTCTCATTTGATCTAGCAACATAGAAAGGGATTTAACTCCTCTAGTTCCAAAATGAGATAAGGTGCAGGCCAGGCAGCAGGCTGTTAGTCTGCCCCTAGCACAGTCAGTGTAGTCAGCTCAGTTTTCCACATTGAGACTGTGTCTGTGACTCGATCTAGGTCGGGCAAAACTAAACATGGTGGTGTTCGCCTAAGCAATCTCGCTGGAATGAAGACCTCCATGTGTGTCATTAATGAAATAGATTGTGATAATACTTCACATCTCAAAATGGGACTACTTAATGTTAGATCCCTCACTTCCAAGGCAGTCATAGTCAAATTAACTTGATGTGATTGGCCTGACTGAAACATGGCTTAAGTGTGATGAATTTACTGAGCTAAATAAGGCCTTTCCTCCTGGTTACACTAGTGACCAAACCCCCTGTGCATCCCGCAAAGGTGGAGGTGTTGCTAACATTTTTGACAGCAAATATGTATTTTGAGTTTCTAGTCAGGAAATCTATGGAGTCTACTCAGTAACTTTATTTTTGTATTTGTCTCCACAATTTCGTGATATACAATTGCGATCCAATTCTGATCTTGTTTCATCTCCCATCTCATCTCTGCAACTCCCCAATGGTGCAATGAGCCAAGTAAAGCCCCCCCCCCCCCCCCCCCCTAACCAGGATGATGCTGGGCCAAAACTCAGTTGTCCTGAGACTGCAGGACAACTGAGTTGGGACCAAAAGACTGAAAAACAGCTTCTATCTCAAGGCCATCAGACTGTTAAATAGCCATCACTAGCACATTAGATGCTGCTGCATATAGGTATAGACTAGAAATCACTGGCCACTTTAAGAAACGGAACACTAGTCATTTTAATAATGTTTACATATCTGGCATTACTCATTTCATACAGTTGAAGTCTGAAGTTTACATACACTTAGGTTGGAGTCACGGCTCTCTAAGGTTAGGGCGTGACAGTACCGTTGCGGGCCCCGGACTGGGCACCTTCGCTGCGGGCCCCGGACTGGAGGCCGTCGCTGGGGGCTACGGACTGGAGAACGTCGCTGGGGGCTTCGTGCCATGACTCCTCACTGGAGGCTTCGTGCCATGGATCATCACTGGAGGCTTCTTGCCATGGATCATCACTGGAGGCTTCATGCCATGGATCATCACTGGATGCTTTGTGCCATGGATCATCACTGGAGGCTTCATGCCATGGATCATCACTGTTGGCTTCTTGCCATGGATCATCACTGTTGGCTTCTTGCCATGGATCATCACTGGAGGCTTCGTGTCATGGATCAGCACTAGAGGCTTCTTGCCATGGATCATCACTGGATGCTTCGTGCCATGGATCATCACTGGATGCTTCGTGCCATGGATCATCACTGGAGGCTTATTGCCATGGATCATCACTGGAGGCTTCGTGCCATGGATCATCACTGGAGGCTTATTGCCATGGATCACCACTGGAGGCTTCTTGCCATGGATCATCACTGGAGGCTTCATGCCATGAATCATCACTGTTGGCTTCTTGCCATGGATCATCACTGTTGGCTTCTTGCCATGGATCATCACTGGAGGCTTCATGCCATGGATCATCACTGGAGGCTTCTTGCCATGGATCATCACTGTTGGCTTCTTGCCATGGATCATCACTGTCGGCTTATTGCCATGGATCACCACTGGAGGCTTCTTGCCATGGCTCATCACTGGAGGCTTCTTGCCATGGATCATCACTGGAGTGGAGAGACACACAGGAGGCCTGGCTCTGGGAGCAGGCACAGGACTCACCAGGCTGGGGAGGCATACAGGAGGCTTTGTCCTTGGCCGAGGCACCGGATACACTGGGCCGTGGAGGCGCACTGGAGGTCTCTAGCTTAGAGCCTGCACAACCCGTCCTGGCTGGGTGGTTATCTTCGCCCTGCAAATGCGGGGCGCTGGCACAGGACACACTGGGCTGTGCAGATGTACCAGAGACACAGTGCGCAGAGCCGGCGCAGGATTTCCTGGGCCGAAGAGACGCACTGGAGACCAGGCGCGCTGAGCCGGCACCATCTGTCCTGGCTGGATGCTCACCCTAGCCCGGCAGATGCGGGGAGCTGGGATGTAGCGCACCGGGCTGTGAACGCGCACTGGAGACACTGTGCGCTCCACCGCATAACACGGTTCCTGATCAGTACGACGCTCGCCACGGTAAGCACGGGGAGTTGGCTCAGGTCTCCAACCTGACTCAGCCAGACTCCCCGTGTGCTCCCCCCCAAAAACAATTTGGGGGATGCCTCTCGTGCCTGCTTCGCTGACGTGCCTCCTCATATCACCGCCGCTCCTCCTTCGCTGCCGTTATCTCCTCCTTTGGACGGCGATACTCCCCAGCCTGCCTCCAGGGTCCCTTACCGTCCAGGATCTCCTCCGTGTCCAGGAGTCCTCTTTACCATGCTGCTTGGTCCTTTGGTGGTGGGACGTTCTGTCACGGCCGTTGAAAGAAGTAGACCAAAGCGCGTACATATTCCTTTTTATTAGGATGACGCCAACAAAAACAATAAACAATACAAAAACAACCGTGAAGCTTAAGGGCTATGTGCCACAAACAAAGTTAACTTCCCATACTGAAAGGATGGAAAAGGGCTATCTAAGTATGGTTCCCAATCAGAGACAACAATAGACAGCTGTCCCTGATTGAGAACCATACCCGGCCAAAACATAGAAATACAAAATCATAGAAAAACAAAACATAGAATGCCCACCCCACATCACACCCTGACCTAACCAAAAAGATACATAAAACGGCTCTCTAAGGTCAGGGCGTGACACAAATATTCACCCAAGTTATTGTGGGAAGCTTGTGGAAGTCTACCCAAATCATTTGACCAAAGTTAAAGAATTTAAAGGTAATGCTACCAAATAATAATTGAGTGTATGTAAACTTCTGACCCACTGGGAATGTGATGAAAGAAATAAAAGCTGAAATAAATCATCCTCTCTACTATTATTCTGACATTTCACATTCTTAAAATGAAGTGGTGATCCTAACTGACCTAAGACAGGGAATTCTTACTAGGATTAAATGTCAGGAATTGTGAAAAACTGAATTTAAATGTGTTTTGGCTAAGGTGTATGTAAACTCCTGACTTCAACTGTATATACTGTTTTCTATACTATTATATGGTATCTCATTCACGTAATACTGTTTACATATCTTGCATCACTCATCTCATATGTATATACTGTATTCTATGCTATTCTACTGTATCTTAGTCTGTTCCGCTCTGACATCGCTCATCCATATGTATAGAGTCTTAATTACTTCCTCCTTAGATTTGTGTGTATTGGGTATATGTTGTGTAATTTGTTAGATATTACTTGTTAGATATTACTGCACTGTCAGAGCAAGAAGCACAAGCATTTCGCTACACCCGCAATAGCTAAACACATGGATGTGACCAATAAAATGAGATTTTAATCAGAGCTGAATGCTGACTAACAGTGTGGTTAGAGTACAGAATGTCTCGGTGACATTATCTCAGGACCATTACAAGTGGTCCTGAGAGGATGAGTCAATCATTATGTAATTTACAGCTACTACATTCTAATTGATCTGTCAATCCATTGACCCCAAACTACCACGATTAAGAAAACTTTCTATGTCCAACACACTCTCTTCTCTGTCTCTCTCATGACTCGCTCTCTCTCCTCTGTCTCTCTCATGACTCTCGCTCTCTCTTCTCTGTCTCTCTCATGACTCTTGCTCTCTCTTCTCTGTCTCTCTCATGACTCTCGCTCTCTCTCTTCTCTGTCTCTCTCATGACTCTCGCTCTCTCTTCTCTGTCTCTCTCATGACTCTCACTCTCTCTTCTCTGTCTCTCTCATGACTCTCTCTCTCTCTCTCATGACTCTCTCTTTTTCTTCTCTGTCTCTCTCATGACTCTCGCTCGCTCTCTCTCCACTCTGTATCTCTCATGACTCTCTCTTTCTCTTCTCTGTCTCTCTCATGACTCTTGCTCTCTCTATTCTCTGTCTCTCTCATGACTCTCTCTCTCTCTCTCTCTTCTCTGTCTCATGACTCTCCCTTTCTCTTCTCTGTCTCTCTCATGACTCTCTCTCTCTCTCTCTTCTCTATATCATGACTCTCTCTTTCTCTTCTCTGTCTCTCTCATGACTCTCTCTCTTCTCTATCTCATGACTCTCTGTTTTCTTCTGTCTCATGACTCGCTCTCTCTCTTCTCTGTCTCTCTCATGACTCTCTCTTCCTCTTCTCTGTCTCATGACTCGCTCTTCCTCTTCTCTGTCTCATGACTCGCTCTTTCTCTCGCTCACTTCGTCTCATGACTCTCTTGCTCTTTGGATCTCTCCCTCGGCAGTGTGAAGTGTTTGAAGCAATGAGTGACAGGGACAGACAAAAGCTTTTTGTGCAAGAGAGCTGTGAGCAAAACGAGTGCCTTCTCCACTTCACAACATACTTGTCAAAATCCATTTGAAGTAAAGTGGTTACTATCCATTAGTGCCATTTTAATACCATTGTTACAATGGCCACTTGGTACTGCCCTCACTGACTGCAACTGATTATCTTTAGACAGTAGACACTACAACGACAAGTGGTCCAAGTGGCATGTCATGTATTTGGCGTCTACACTGACATCATCTCTAAGCTAAGGGGATCTGATTAGGAACAATTCTGACATTCTGGCTTTAGGCTCTGTTCCAATAGACACTAGCATACAGAATGAATTCCCAATTAAACACCCAATTCATTTATTATGTCCAATTCATTAAACACACTGCTTCATAATAAGTGGTATACTAGTTAGTGACCATGACAATGATCCGTTTTCAATTGAATCTATGGTGACCGTGGGCTGGCAGAGAGGTATTACCTGAGGGTGTGTTAACCCCCTGCAGGCCAGGGGAGGGGGTGTCCAGGCTCAGTTTCCTCTTGGCTTCCAGGACTGGGTTCTCAAACTGGGTCTTCTGATTGATATGGCTACAGCACAGAGACAAGGGACAAGACAGAACACTCACTGGAGAGATCAGTATACAGCACACATGCACAGAGTGTTACTCTACATACTGTATAAAAACCAAAGAAATACAACCTCAAGCGAGGACTAATACACACTTCATAAATCTTAGAGAAGGTGAAACCGACCAAAAGAGAGTGAGGCTTACATGTTTTCACAGCCTTATTTCAATGTTTTCCTTCTCCTCCTATGACACACAGTTATCTGGATCTCTTCATTTGGCAGCAACACAAAAGCCAAGTAATCTCTCATCTCTCTGGAGCCGCTTTCTTCAATGGTTTGTGTCGTGACCAAAACTCAAAACAGTTTCACAGTACCCTTACACATTACAGTCTAGTGACATCCCAGAGCACTATCCAGTCATTGCAAACCTCTGCTACCAAGCTTATATTACATCACTGTGATCCTATTCAAATCAGTGACACACCA